>NW_027422165.1:0-257203 GCF_037893015.1 Macrotis lagotis | reverse complement strand
CAAGGGCAACGGACGGAACGGCACGTTAAGGGGAAACAAGCCTAAGGCACGACAACGCAGGACTAGGCAATGCACGGCAAGGCAAGGAAAGGGTTAACGCAAGGCAAGGCACGGTCAGGCGAGGCAACGCTAATGCACGAAAAAGCACGGCTAGGCAATGCACGGCAAGGCAAGGAAAGGGTAACGCAAGGCAAGGCACGGTCAGGCGAGGCAAGGCTAATGCACGACAACGCAAGGCTAGGCAATGCACGGCAAGGCAAGGAAAGAGTAACGCAAGGCAAGGCACGGTCAGGCGAGGCAAGGCTAATGCACGACAACGCAAGGCTAGGCAGTGCACGGCTAGGCAAGGAAAGAGTAACGGAAGGAAAGGAAGGCAAGGCAATGTAAACAAAAGGCAAGGCACGGCAAGGGGAAACAAGGGTAAGGCACGGCAACGCACGGCTAGGCAATGCACGGCCAAGCAAGGAAAGGGTAACGCAAGGCAAGGCACGGTGAGGAAAGGCAAGGCTAATGCACGACAATGCAGGGCTAGGCAATGCACGGCAAGGCAAGGAAAGCATAACGCAAGGCAAGGCACGGTCAGGCGAGGCAAGGCTAATGCACGACAACGCAAGGCTAGGCAGTGCTCGGCAAGGCAAGGAAAGAGTAACGGAAGGAAAGAAAGGCAAGGGAAAGCAAGGGAAGGCAAGGGTAACGGAAGGAACGGCACGGTAAGGGGAAACAAGGCTAAGGCACGACAACGCAGGACTAGGCAATGCACGGCAAGGCAAGGAAAGGGTAACGCAAGGCAAGGCACGGTCAGGCGAGGCAAGGCTAATGCACGACAACGCAAGGCTAGGCAATGCACGGCTAGGCAAGCAAAGAGTAACGGAAGGCAAGGAAGGCAAGGCACGGCAAGGGGAAACAAGGCAAAGGTAAAGGAAGGAACGGCACGGTAAGCGGGAAACAAGGCTAAGGCACGACAACGCAAGGCTAGGCAGTGCTCGGCAAGGCAAGGAAAGAGTAAGGGAAGGAAAGAAAGGCAAGGGAAAGCAAGGGAAGGCAAGGGTAACGGAAGGAACGGCACGGTAAGGGGAAACAAGGCTAAGGCACGACAACGCACGGACTAGGCAATGCACGGCAAGGCAAGGAAAGGGTAACGCAAGGCAAGGCACGGTCAGGCGAGGCAAGGCTAATGCACGACAACGCAAGGCTAGGCAATGCACGGCTAGGCAAGGAAAGAGTAACGGAAGGAAAGGAAGGCAAAGCAATGCAAGGCAAGGCAAGTGTAACAAAAGGCACGGCACGGCAAGGGGAAACAAGGGTAAGGCACGACAACGCAAGGCTAGGCAGTGCACGGCAAGGCAAGGAAAGGGTAACGCAAGGCAAGGTACGGTGAGGCAAGGGAAGGCTAAGGCACGACAACGCAAGGCTAGGCAGTGCACGGCTAGGCAAGGAAAGAGTAACGGAAGGAAAGGAAGGCAAGGCAAAGTAAGGCAAGGCAAGTGTAACGGAAGAAACGGCACAGCAAGGGGAAACAAGGCTAAGGCAAGACAACGCACGGACTAGGCAATGCACGGCAAGGGAAGGAAAGGGTAACGCAAGGCAAGGCACGGTCAGGCGAGGCAAGGCTAATGCACGACAACGCAAGGCTAGGCAATGCACGGCTAGGCAAGGAAAGAGTAACGGAAGGAAAGGAAGGCAAAGCAAAGCAAGGCAAGGCAAGTGTAACAAAAGGCACGGCACGGCAAGGGGAAACAAGGGTAAGGCACGACAACGCAAGGCTAGGCAGTGCACGGCCAAGGCAAGGAAAGGGTAACGCAAGGCAAGGTACGGTGAGGCAAGGGAAGGCTAATGCACGACAACGCAAGGCTAGGCAGTGCACGGCTAGGCAAGGAAAGAGTAACGGAAGGAAAGGAAGGCAAGGCAAAGAAAGGCAAGGCAAGTGTAACGGAAGGAACGGCACAGCAAGGGGAAACAAGGCTAAGGCACGACAACGCACGGCTAGGCAGTGCACGGCTAGGCAAGGAAAGAGTAACGGAAGGAAAGAAAGGCAAGGGAAAGCAAGGGAAGGCAAGGCTAACGGAAGGAACGGCACGGTACGGGGAAACAAGGCTAAGGCACGACAAAGCAGGACTAGGCAATGCACGGCAAGGCAAAGAAAGGGTAACGCAAGGCAAGGCACGGTCAGGCGACGCAAGGCTAAGGCACGACAACGCAAGGCTAGGCAATGCACGGAAGGTAAGTAAAGAGTAACGGAAGGCAAGGAAGGCAAGGGAAAGCAAGGGTAGGCAAGGGCAACGGACGGAACGGCACGTTAAGGGGAAACAAGCCTAAGGCACGACAACGCAGGACTAGGCAATGCACGGCAAGGCAAGGAAAGGGTAACGCAAGGCAAGGCACGGTCCAGGCGAGGCAACGCTAATGCACGAAAAAGCACGGCTAAGCAATGCACGGCAAGGCAAGGAAAGGGTAACGCAAGGCAAGGCACGGTCAGGCGAGGCAAGGCTAATGCACGACAACGCAAGGCTAGGCAATGCACGGCAAGGCAAGTAAAGAGTAACGCAAGGCAATGCACGGTCAGGCGAGGCAAGGCTAAGGCACGACAACGCAAGGCTAGGCAGTGCTCGGCAAGGCAAGGAAAGAGTAACGGAAGGAAAGAAAGGCAAGGGAAAGCAAGGGAAGGCAAGGGTAACGGAAGGAACGGCACGGTAAGGGGAAACAAGGCTAAGGCACGACAACGCAGGACTAGGCAATGCACGGCAAGGCAAAGAAAGCGTAACGCAAGGCAAGGCACGGTCAGGCGAGGCAAGGCTAATGCACGACAACGCAAGGCTAGGCAATGCACGGCTAGGCAAGGAAAGCGTAACGGAAGGAGAGGAAGGCAAGGCAAAGCAAGGCAAGGCAAGTGTAACAAAAGGCAAGGCACGGCAAGGGGAAACAAGGGTAAGGCACGGCAACGCACGGCTAGGCAATGCACGGCCAAGCAAGGAAAGGGTAACGCAAGGCAAGGCACGGTGAGGAAAGGCAAGGCTAATGCACGACAATGCAGGGCTAGGCAATGCACGGCAAGGTAAGGAAAGCATAACGCAAGGCAAGGCACGGTCAGGCGAGGCAAGGCTAATGCACGACAACGCAAGGCTAGGCAGTGCTCGGCAAGGCAAGGAAAGAGTAACGGAAGGAAAGAAAGGCAAGGGAAAGCAAGGGAAGGCAAGGGTAACGGAAGGAACGGCACGGTAAGGGGAAACAAGGCTAAGGCACGACAACGCAGGATTAGGCTATGCACGGCAAGGCAAGGAAAGGGTAACGCAAGGCAAGGCACGGTCAGGCGAGGCAAGGCTAAGGCAGGACAACGCAAGGCTAGGCAATGCACGGAAGGCAAGCAAAGAGTAACGGAAGGCAAGGAAGGCAAGGGAAGGCAAAGGTAAAGGAAGGAACGGCACGGTAAGCGGAAACAAGGCTAAGGCACGACAACTCGGGACTAGGCAATGCAAGGAAAGGCAAGGAAAGGGTAACGCAAGGCAAGGCACGGTCAGGCGAGGCAAGGCTAATGCACGACAACGCAAGGCTAGGCAATGCACGGCTAGGCAAGGAAAGAGTAACGGAAGGAAAGGAAGGCAAGGCAAAGAAGGCAAGGCAAGTGTAACGGAAAGAACTGCACAGCAAGGGGAAACAAGGCTAAGGCACGACAACGCACGGCTAGGCAGTGCACGGCTAGGCAAGGAAAGAGTAACGGAAGGAAAGAAAGGCAAGGGAAAGCAAGGGAAGGCAAGGCTAACGGAAGGAACGGCACGGTACGGGGAAACAAGGCTAAGGCACGACAACGCAGGACTAGGCAATGCACGGCAAGGCAAAGAAAGGGTAACGCAAGGCAAGGCACGGTCAGGCGACGCAAGGCTAAGGCACGACAACGCAAGGCTAGGCAATGCACGGAAGGTAAGTAAAGAGTAACGGAAGGCAAGGAAGGCAAGGGAAAGCAAGGGTAGGCAAGGGCAACGGACGGAACGGCACGTTAAGGGGAAACAAGCCTAAGGCACGACAACGCAGGACTAGGCAATGCACGGCAAGGCAAGGAAAGGGTAATGCAAGGCAAGGCACGGTCAGGCGAGGCAACGCTAATGCACGAAAAAGCACGGCTAGGCAATGCACGGCAAGGCAAGGAAAGGGTAACGCAAGGCAAGGCACGGTCAGGCGAGGCAAGGCTAATGCACGACAACGCAAGGCTAGGCAATGCACGGCAAGGCAAGGAAAGGGTAACGCAAGGCAATGCACGGTCAGGCGAGGCAAGGCTAATGCACGACAACGCAAGGCTAGGCAGTGCTCGGCAAGGCAAGGAAAGAGTAACGGAAGGAAAGAAAGGCAAGGGAAAGCAAGGGAAGGCAAGGGTAACGGAAGGAACGGCACGGTAAGGGGAAACAAGGCTAAGGCACGACAACGCAGGACTAGGCAATGCACGGCAAGGCAAAGAAAGGGTAACGCAAGGCAAGGCACGGTCAGGCGAGGCAAGGCTAATAATGCACGACAACGCAAGGCTAGGCAATGCACGGCTAGGCAAGGAAAGAGTAACGGAAGGAGAGGAAGGCAAGGCAAAGCAAGGCAAGGCAAGTGTAACAAAAGGCAAGGCACGGCAAGGGGAAACAAGGGTAAGGCACGGCAACGCACGGCTAGGCAATGCACGGCCAAGCAAGGAAAGGGTAACGCATGGCAAGGCACGGTGAGGAAAGGCAAGGCTAATGCACGACAATGCAGGGCTAGGCAATGCACGGCAAGGCAAGGAAAGCATAACGCAAGGCAAGGCACGGTCAGGCGAGGCAAGGCTAATGCACGACAACGCAAGGCTAGGCAGTGCTCGGCAAGGCAAGGAAAGAGTAAGGGAAGGAAAGAAAGGCAAGGGAAAGCAAGGGAAGGCAAGGGTAACGGAAGGAACGGCACGGTAAGGGGAAACAAGGCTAAGGCACGACAACGCAGGACTAGGCAATGCACGGCAAGGCAAAGAAAGGGTAACGCAAGGCAAGGCACGGTCAGGCGAGGCAAGGCTAATGCACGACAACGCAAGGCTAGGCAATGCACGGCTAGGCAAGGAAAGAGTAACGGAAGGAGAGGAAGGCAAGGCAAAGCAAGGCAAGGCAAGTGTAACAAAAGGCAAGGCACGGCAAGGGGAAAACAAGGGTAAGGCACGGCAACGCACGGCTAGGCAATGCACGGCCAAGCAAGGAAAGGGTAACGCAAGGCAAGGCACGGTCAGGCGAGGCAAGGCTAATGCACGACAACGCAAGGCTAGGCAATGCACGGCAAGGCAAGGAAAGGGTAACGCAAGGCAATGCACGGTCAGGCGAGGCAAGGCTAATGCACGACAACGCAAGGCTAGGCAGTGCTCGGCAAGGCAAGGAAAGAGTAACGGAAGGAAAGAAAGGCAAGGGAAAGCAAGGGAAGGCAAGGCTAACGGAAGGAACGGCACGGTACGGGGAAACAAGGCTAAGGCACGACCAACGCAGGACTAGGCAATGCACGGCAAGGCAAAGAAAGGGTAACGCAAGGCAAGGCACGGTCAGGCGACGCAAGGCTAAGGCACGACAACGCAAGGCTACGCAATGCACGGAAGGTAAGTTAAGAGTAACGGAAGGCAAGGAAGGCAAGGGAAAGCAAGGGTAGGCAAGGGCAACGGACGGAACGGCACGTTAAGGGGAAACAAGCCTAAGGCACGACAACGCAGGACTAGGCAATGCCCGGCAAGGCAAGGAAAGGGTAACGCAAGGCATTGCACGGTCAGGCGAGGCAAGGCTAATGCACGACAACGCAAGGCTAGGCAGTGCTCGGCAAGGCAAGGAAAGAGTAACGGAAGGAAAGAAAGGCAAGGGAAAGAAAGGAAAGGCAAGGGTAACGGAAGGAACGGCACGGTAAGGGGGAAACAAGGCTAAGGCACGACAACGCAGGACTAGGCAATGCACGGCAAGGCAAAGAAAGGGTAACGCAAGGCAAGGCACGGTCAGGCGAGGCAAGGCTAATGCACGACAACGCAAGGCTAGGCAATGCACGGCTAGGCAAGGAAAGAGTAACGGAAGGAGAGGAAGGCAAGGCAAAGCAAGGCAAGGCAAGTGTAACAAAAGGCAAGGCACGGCAAGGGGAAACAAGGGTAAGGCACGACAACGCACGGCTAGGCAATGCACGGCCAAGCAAGGAAAGGGGTAACGCAAGGCAAGGCACGGTGAGGAAAGGCAAGGCTAATGCACTACAATGCAGGGCTAGGCAATGCACGGCAAGGCAAGGAAAGCATAACGCAAGGCAAGGCACGGTCAGGCGAGGCAAGGCTAATGCACGACAACGCAAGGCTAGGCAGTGCTCGGCAAGGCAAGGAAAGAGTAACGGAAGGAAAGAAAGGCAAGGCAAAGCAAGGGAAGGCAAGGGTAACGGAAGGAACGGCACGGTAAGGGGAAACAAGGCTAAGGCACGACAACGCAGGACTAGGCAATGCACGGCAAGGCAAAGAAAGGGTAACGCAAGGCAAGGCACGGTCAGGCGAGGCAAGGCTAATGCACGACAACGCAAGGCTAGGCAATGCACGGCTAGGCAAGGAAAGAGTAACGGAAGGAGAGGAAGGCAAGGCAAAGCAAGGCAAGGCAAGTGTAACAAAAGGCAAGGCACGGCAAGGGGAAACAAGGGTAAGGCACGGCAACGCACGGCTAGGCAATGCACGGCCAAGCAAGGAAAGGGTAACGCAAGGCAAGGCACGGTGAGGAAAGGCAAGGCTAATGCACGACAATGCAGGGCTAGGCAATGCACGGCAAGGCAAGGAAAGCATAACGCAAGGCAAGGCACGGTCAGGCGAGGCAAGGCTAATGCACGACAACGCAAGGCTAGGCAGTGCTCGGCAAGGCAAGGAAAGAGTAAGGGAAGGAAAGAAAGGCAGGGAAAGCAAGGGAAGGCAAGGGTAACGGAAGGAACGGCACGGTAAGGGGAAACAAGGCTAAGGCACGACAACGCAGGACTAGGCAATGCACGGCAAGGCAAAGAAAGGGTAACGCAAGGCAAGGCACGGTCAGGCGAGGCAAGGCTAATGCACGACAACGCAAGGCTAGGCAATGCACGGCTAGGCAAGGAAAGAGTAACGGAAGGAGAGGAAGGCAAGGCAAAGCAAGGCAAGGCAAGTGTAACAAAAGGCAAGGCACGGCAAAGGGAAACAAGGGTAAGGCACTGCAACGCACGGCTAGGCAATGCACGGCCAAGCAAGGAAAGGGTAACGCAAGGCAAGGCACGGTCAGGCGAGCAAAGGCTAAGGCACGACAACGCAAGGCTAGGCAGTGCACGGCTAGGCAAGGAAAGAGTAACGGAAGGAAAGGAAGGCAAGGCAAAGAAAGGCAAGGCAAGTGTAACGGAAGGAACGGCACAGCAAGGGGAAACAAGGCTAAGGCACGACAACGCACGGCTAGGCAGTGCACGGCTAGGCAAGGAAAGAGTAACGGAAGGAAAGAAAGGCAAGGGAAAGCAAGGGAAGGCAAGGCTAACGGAAGGAACGGCACGGTACGGGGGAAACAAGGCTAAGGCACGACAACGCAGGACTAGGCAATGCACGGCAAGGCAAAGAAAGGGTAACGCAAGGCAAGGCACGGTCAGGCGACGCAAGGCTAAGGCACGACAACGCAAGGCTAGGCAATGCACGGAAGGTAAGTAAAGAGTAACGGAAGGCAAGGAAGGCAAGGGAAAGCAAGGGTAGGCAAGGGCAACGGACGGAACGGCACGTTAAGGGGAAACAAGCCTAAGGCACGACAACGCAGGACTAGGCAATGCACGGCAAGGCAAGGAAAGGGTAACGCAAGGCAAGGCACGGTCAGGCGAGGCAACGCTAATGCACGAAAAAGCACGGCTAGGCAATGCACGGCAAGGCAAGGAAAGGGTAACGCAAGGCAAGGCACGGTCAGGCGAGGCAAGGCTAATGCACGACAACGCAAGGCTAGGCAATGCACGGCAAGGCAAGGAAAGAGTAACGCAAGGCTATGCACGGTCAGGCGAGGCAAGGCTAAGGCACGACAACGCAAGGCTAGGCAATGCACGGCTAGGCAAGGAAAGAGTAACGGAAGGAGAGGAAGGCAAGGCAAAGCAAGGCAAGGCAAGTGTAACAAAAGGCAAGGCACGGCAAGGGGAAAACAAGGGTAAGGCACGGCAACGCACGGCTAGGCAATGCACGGCCAAGCAAGGAAAGGGTAACGCAAGGCAAGGCACGGTGAGGAAAGGCAAGGCTAATGCACGACAATGCAGGGCTAGGCAATGCACGGCAAGGCAAGGAAAGCATAACGCAAGGCAAGGCACGGTCAGGCGAGGCAAGGCTAATGCACGACAACGCAAGGCTAGGCAGTGCTCGGCAAGGCAAGGAAAGAGTAACGGAAGGAAAGAAAGGCAAGGGAAAGCAAGGGAAGGCAAGGGTAACGGAAGGAACGGCACGGTAAGGGGAAACAAGGCTAAGGCACGACAACGCAGGACTAGGCAATGCACGGCAAGGCAAGGAAAGGGTAACGCAAGGCAAGGCACGGTCAGGCGAGGCAAGGCTAAGGCAGGACAACGCAAGGCTAGGCAATGCACGGAAGGCAAGCAAAGAGTAACGGAAGGCAAGGAAGGCAAGGGAAGGCAAAGGTAAAGGAAGGAACGGCACGGTAAGCGGAAACAAGGCTAAGGCACGACAACGCACGGCTAGGCAGTGCACGGCTAGGCAAGGAAAGGGAAGGAAAGGAAGGCAAGGCAAAGTAAGGCAAGGCACGTGTAACGGAAGAAACGGCACAGCAAGGGGAAACAAGGCTAAGGCAAGACAACGCACGGCTACGCAATGCACGGCAAGGGAAGGAAAGGGTAACGCAAGGCAAGGCACGGTCAGGCGAGGCAAGGCTAATGCACGACAACGCAAGGCTAGGCAATGCACGGCTAGGCAAGGAAAGAGTAACGGAAGGAAAGGAAGGCAAAGCAATGCAAGGCAAGGCAAGTGTAACAAAAGGCACGGCACGGCAAGGGGAAACAAGGGTAAGGCACGACAACGCAAGGCTAGGCAGTGCACGGCAAGGCAAGGAAAGGGTAACGCAAGGCAAGGTACGGTGAGGCAAGGGAAGGCTAATGCACGACAACGCAAGGCTAGGCAGTGCACAGCTAGGCAAGGAAAGAGTAACGGAAGGAAAGGAAGGCAAGGCAAAGAAAGGCAAGGCAAGTGTAACGGAAGGAACGGCACGGCAAGGGGAAACAAGGCTAAGGCACGACAACGCAGGACGGACGGAACGGCACGTTAAGGGGAAACAAGCCTAAGGCACGACAACGCAGGACTAGGCAATGCACGGCAAGGCAAGGAAAGGGTAACGCAAGGCAAGGCACGGTCAGGCGAGGCAACGCTAATGCACGAAAAAGCACGGCTAGGCAATGCACGGCAAGGCAAAGAAAGGGTAACGCAAGGCAAGGCACGGTCTGGCGAGGCAAGGCTAATGCACGACAACGCAAGGCTAGGCAATGCACGGCTAGGCAAGGAAAGAGTAACGGAAGGAGAGGAAGGCAAGGCCAAGCAAGGCAAGGCAAGTGTAACAAAAGGCAAGGCACGGCAAAGGGAAACAAGGGTAAGGCACGGCAACGCACGGCTAGGCAATGCACGGCCAAGCAAGGAAAGGGTAACGCAAGGCAAGGCACGGTCAGGCGAGCAAAGGCTAAGGCACGACAACGCAAGGCTAGGCAGTGCACGGCTAGGCAAGGAAAGAGTAACGGAAGGAAAGGAAGGCAAGGCAAAGAAAGGCAAGGCAAGTGTAACGGAAGGAACGGCACAGCAAGGGGAAACAAGGCTAAGGCACGACAACGCACGGCTAGGCAGTGCACGGCTAGGCAAGGAAAGAGTAACGGAAGGAAAGAAAGGCAAGGGAAAGCAAGGGAAGGCAAGGCTAACGGAAGGAACGGCACGGTACGGGGAAAACAAGGCTAAGGCACGACAACGCAGGACTAGGCAATGCACGGCAAGGCAAGGAAAGGGTAACGCAAGGCAAGGCACGGTCAGGCGAGGCAAGGCTAAGGCACGACAACGCAAGGCTAGGCAATGCACGGCTAGGCAAGGAAAGAGTAACGGAAGGCAGAGGAAGGCAAGGCAAAGCAAGGCAAGGCAAGTGTAACAAAAGGCAACGGCACGGCAAGGGGAAACAAGGGTAAGGCACGACAACGCACGGCTAGGCAATGCACGGCCAGGCAAGGAAAGGGTAACGCAAGGCAAGGCACGGTCAGGCGAGGCAAGGCTAATGCACGACAACGCACGGCTAGGCAATGCACGGCAAGGCAAGGAAAGGGTAAACGCAAGGCAAGGCACGGTCAGGCGAGGCAAGGCTAATGCACGACAACGCAAGGCTAGGCAATGCACGGCAAGGCAAGTTAAGAGTAACGGAAGGCAAGGAAGGCAAGGGAAAGCAAGGGTAGGCAAGGGCAACGGACGGAACGGCACGTTAAGGGGAAACAAGGCTAAGGCACGACAACGCAGGACTAGGCAATGCCCGGCAAGGCAAGGAAAGGGTAACGCAAGGCATTGCACGGTCAGGCGAGGCAAGGCTAATGCACGACAACGCAAGGCTAGGCAGTGCTCGGCAAGGCAAGGAAAGAGTAACGGAAGGAAAGAAAGGCAAGGGAAGGCAAGGAAAGGCAAGGGTAACGGAAGGAACGGCACGGTAAGGGGGAAACAAGGCTAAGGCACGACAACGCAGGACTAGGCAATGCACGGCAAGGCAAAGAAATGGTAACGCAAGGCAAGGCACGGTCAGGCGAGCAAAGGCTAAGGCACGACAACGCAAGGCTAGGCAGTGCACGGCTAGGCAAGGAAAGAGTAACGGAAGGAAAGGAAGGCAAGGCAAAGAAAGGCAAGGCAAGTGTAACGGAAGGAACGGCACAGCAAGGGGAAACAAGGCTAAGGCACGACAACGCACGGCTAGGCAGTGCACGGCTAGGCAAGGAAAGAGTAACGGAAGGAAAGAAAGGCAAGGGAAAGCAAGGGAAGGCAAGGCTAACGGAAGGAACGGCACGGTACGGGGGAAACAAGGCTAAGGCACGACAACGCAGGACTAGGCAATGCACGGCAAGGCAAAGAAAGGGTAACGCAAGGCAAGGCACGGTCAGGCGACGCAAGGCTAAGGCACGACAACGCAAGGCTAGGCAATGCACGGAAGGTAAGTAAAGAGTAACGGAAGGCAAGGAAGGCAAGGGAAAGCAAGGGTAGGCAAGGGCAACGGACGGAACGGCACGTTAAGGGGGAAACAAGCCTAAGGCACGACAACGCAGGACTAGGCAATGCACGGCAAGGCAAGGAAAGGGTAACGCAAGGCAAGGCACGGTCAGGCGAGGCAACGCTAATGCACGAAAAAGCACGGCTAGGCAATGCACGGCAAGGCAAGGAAAGGGTAACGCAAGGCAAGGCACGGTCAGGCGAGGCAAGGCTAATGCACGACAACGCAAGGCTAGGCAATGCACGGCAAGGCAAGGAAAGAGTAACGCAAGGCAATGCACGGTCAGGCGAGGCAAGGCTAAGGCACGACAACGCAAGGCTAGGCAATGCACGGCTAGGCAAGGAAAGAGTAACGGAAGGAGAGGAAGGCAAGGCAAAGCAAGGCAAGGCAAGTGTAACAAAAGGCAAGGCACGGCAAGGGGAAACAAGGGTAAGGCACGGCAACGCACGGCTAGGCAATGCACGGCCAAGCAAGGAAAGGGTAACGCAAGGCAAGGCACGGTGAGGAAAGGCAAGGCTAATGCACGACAATGCAGGGCTAGGCAATGCACGGCAAGGCAAGGAAAGCATAACGCAAGGCAAGGCACGGTCAGGCGAGGCAAGGCTAATGCACGACAACGCAAGGCTAGGCAGTGCTCGGCAAGGCAAGGAAAGAGTAACGGAAGGAAAGAAAGGCAAGGGAAAGCAAGGGAAGGCAAGGGTAACGGAAGGAACGGCACGGTAAGGGGAAACAAGGCTAAGGCACGACAACGCAGGGAAAGGCAAGGGTAACGGAAGGAACGACACGGTAGGCAATGCACGGCAAGGCAAGGAAAGGGTAACGCAAGGCAAGGCACGGTCAGGCGAGGCAATGCTAAGGCAGGACAACGCAAGGCTAGGCAATGCACGGAAGGCAAGCAAAGAGTAACGGAAGGCAAGGAAGGCAAGGGAAGGCAAAGGTAAAGGAAGGAACGGCACGGTAAGCGGAAACAAGGCTAAGGCACGACAACGCACGGCTAGGCAGTGCACGGCTAGGCAAGGAAAGGGAAGGAAAGGAAGGCAAGGCAAAGTAAGGCAAGGCACGTGTAACGGAAGAAACGGCACAGCAAGGGGAAACAAGGCTAAGGCAAGACAACGCACGGCTACGCAATGCACGGCAAGGGAAGGAAAGGGTAACGCAAGGCAAGGCACGGTCAGGCGAGGCAAGGCTAATGCACGACAACGCAAGGCTAGGCAATGCACGGCTAGGCAAGGAAAGAGTAACGGAAGGAAAGGAAGGCAAAGCAATGCAAGGCAAGGCAAGTGTAACAAAAGGCACGGCACGGCAAGGGGAAACAAGGGTAAGGCACGACAACGCAAGGCTAGGCAGTGCACGGCAAGGCAAGGAAAGGGTAACGCAAGGCAAGGTACGGTGAGGAAAGGCAAGGCTAATGCACGACAATGCAGGGCTAGGCAATGCACGGCCAAGCAAGGAAAGGGTAACGCAAGGCAAGGCACGGTGAGGAAAGGCAAGGCTAATGCACGACAATGCAGGGCTAGGCAATGCACGGCAAGGCAAGGAAAGCATAACGCAAGGCAAGGCACGGTCAGGCGAGGCAAGGCTAATGCACGACAACGCAAGGCTAGGCAGTGCTCGGCAACGCAAGGAAAGAGTAAGGGAAGGAAAGAAAGGCAAGGGAAAGCAAGGGAAGGCAAGGGTAACGGAAGGAACGGCACGGTAAGGGGAAACAAGGCTAAGGCACGACAACGCAGGACTAGGCAATGCACGGCAAGGCAAAGAAAGGGTAACGCAAGGCAAGGCACGGTCAGGCGAGGCAAGGCTAATGCACGACAACGCAAGGCTAGGCAATGCACGGCTAGGCAAGGAAAGAGTAACGGAAGGAGAGGAAGGCAAGGCAAAGCAAGGCAAGGCAAGTGTAACAAAAGGCAAGGCACGGCAAAGGGAAACAAGGGTAAGGCACGGCAACGCACGGCTAGGCAATGCACGGCCAAGCAAGGAAAGGGTAACGCAAGGCAAGGCACGGTCAGGCGAGCAAAGGCTAAGGCACGACAACGCAAGGCTAGGCAGTGCACGGCTAGGCAAGGAAAGAGTAACGGAAGGAAAGGAAGGCAAGGCAAAGAAAGGCAAGGCAAGTGTAACGGAAGGAACGGCACAGCAAGGGGAAACAAGGCTAAGGCACGACAACGCACGGCTAGGCAGTGCACGGCTAGGCAAGGAAAGAGTAACGGAAGGAAAGAAAGGCAAGGGAAAGCAAGGGAAGGCAAGGCTAACGGAAGGAACGGCACGGTACGGGGAAACAAGGCTAAGGCACGACAACGCAGGACTAGGCAATGCACGGCAAGGCAAAGAAAGGGTAACGCAAGGCAAGGCACGGTCAGGCGACGCAAGGCTAAGGCACGACAACGCAAGGCTAGGCAATGCACGGAAGGTAAGTAAAGAGTAACGGAAGGCAAGGAAGGCAAGGGAAAGCAAGGGTAGGCAAGGGCAACGGACGGAACGGCACGTTAAGGGGAAACAAGCCTAAGGCACGACAACGCAGGACTAGGCAATGCACGGCAAGGCAAGGAAAGGGTAACGCAAGGCAAGGCACGGTCAGGCGAGGCAACGCTAATGCACGAAAAAGCACGGCTAGGCAATGCACGGCAAGGCAAGGAAAGGGTAACGCAAGGCAAGGCACGGTCAGGCGAGGCAAGGCTAATGCACGACAACGCAAGGCTAGGCAATGCACGGCAAGGCAAGGAAAGAGTAACGCAAGGCAATGCACGGTCAGGCGAGGCAAGGCTAAGGCACGACAACGCAAGGCTAGGCAATGCACGGCTAGGCAAGGAAAGAGTAACGGAAGGAGAGGAAGGCAAGGCAAAGCAAGGCAAGGCAAGTGTAACAAAAGGCAAGGCACGGCAAGGGGAAACAAGGGTAAGGCACGGCAACGCACGGCTAGGCAATGCACGGCCAAGCAAGGAAAGGGTAACGCAAGGCAAGGCACGGTGAGGAAAGGCAAGGCTAATGCACGACAATGCAGGGCTAGGCAATGCACGGCAAGGCAAGGAAAGCATAACGCAAGGCAAGGCACGGTCAGGCGAGGCAAGGCTAATGCACGACAACGCAAGGCTAGGCAGTGCTCGGCAAGGCAAGGAAAGAGTAACGGAAGGAAAGAAAGGCAAGGGAAAGCAAGGGAAGGCAAGGGTAACGGAAGGAACGGCACGGTAAGGGGAAACAAGGCTAAGGCACGACAACGCAGGACTAGGCAATGCACGGCAAGGCAAGGAAAGGGTAACGCAAGGCAAGGCACGGTCAGGCGAGGCAAGGCTAAGGCAGGACAACGCAAGGCTAGGCAATGCACGGAAGGCAAGCAAAGAGTAACGGAAGGCAAGGAAGGCAAGGGAAGGCAAAGGTAAAGGAAGGAACGGCACGGTAAGCGGAAACAAGGCTAAGGCACGACAACGCACGGCTAGGCAGTGCACGGCTAGGCAAGGAAAGGGAAGGAAAGGAAGGCAAGGCAAAGTAAGGCAAGGCACGTGTAACGGAAGAAACGGCACAGCAAGGGGAAACAAGGCTAAGGCAAGACAACGCACGGCTAGGCAATGCACGGCAAGGGAAGGAAGGGTAACGCAAGGCAAGGCACGGTCAGGCGAGGCAAGGCTAATGCACGACAACGCAAGGCTAGGCAATGCACGGCTAGGCAAGGAAAGAGTAACGGAAGGAAAGGAAGGCAAAGCAATGCAAGGCAAGGCAAGTGTAACAAAAGGCACGGCACGGCAAGGGGAAACAAGGGTAAGGCACGACAACGCAAGGCTAGGCAGTGCACGGCAAGGCAAGGAAAGGGTAACGCAAGGCAAGGTACGGTGAGGCAAGGGAAGGCTAATGCACGACAACGCAAGGCTAGGCAGTGCACAGCTAGGCAAGGAAAGAGTAACGGAAGGAAAGGAAGGCAAGGCAAAGAAAGGCAAGGCAAGTGTAACAGAAGGAACGGCACAGCAAGGGGAAACAAGGCTAAGGCACGACAACGCACGGCTAGGCAGTGCACGGCTAGGCAAGGAAAGAGTAACGGAAGGAAAGAAAGGCAAGGGAAAGCAAGGGAAGGCAAGGCTAACGGAAGGAACGGCACGGTACGGGGAAACAAGGCTAAGGCACGACAACGCAGGACTAGGCAATGCACGGCAAGGCAAAGAAAGGGTAACGCAAGGCAAGGCACGGTCAGGCGACGCAAGGCTAAGGCACGACAACGCAAGGCTAGGCAATGCACGGAAGGTAAGTAAAGAGTAACGGAAGGCAAGGAAGGCAAGGGAAAGCAAGGTAGGCAAGGGCAACGGACGGAACGGCACGTTAAGGGGAAACAAGCCTAAGGCACGACAACGCAGGACTAGGCAATGCACGGCAAGGCAAGGAAAGGGTAACGCAAGGCAAGGCACGGTCAGGCGAGGCAACGCTAATGCACGAAAAAGCACGGCTAGGCAATGCACGGCAAGGCAAGGAAAGGGTAACGCAAGGCAAGGCACGGTCAGGCGAGGCAAGGCTAATGCACGACAACGCAAGGCTAGGCAATGCACGGCAAGGCAAGTAAAGAGTAACGCAAGGCAATGCACGGTCAGGCGAGGCAAGGCTAAGGCACGACAACGCAAGGCTAGGCAGTGCTCGGCAAGGAAAGGAAAGAGTAACGGAAGGAAAGAAAGGCAAGGGAAAGCAAGGGAAGGCAAGGGTAACGGAAGGAACGGCACGGTAAGGGGAAACAAGGCTAAGGCACGACAACGCAGGACTAGGCAATGCACGGCAAGGCAAAGAAAGCGTAACGCAAGGCAAGGCACGGTCAGGCGAGGCAAGGCTAATGCACGACAACGCAAGGCTAGGCAATGCACGGCTAGGCAAGGAAAGAGTAACGGAAGGAGAGGAAGGCAAGGCAAAGCAAGGCAAGGCAAGTGTAACAAAAGGCAAGGCACGGCAAGGGGAAACAAGGGTAAGGCACGGCAACGCACGGCTAGGCAATGCACGGCCAAGCAAGGAAAGGGTAACGCAAGGCAAGGCACGGTGAGGAAAGGCAAGGCTAATGCACGACAATGCAGGGCTAGGCAATGCACGGCAAGGTAAGGAAAGCATAACGCAAGGCAAGGCACGGTCAGGCGAGGCAAGGCTAATGCACGACAACGCAAGGCTAGGCAGTGCTCGGCAAGGCAAGGAAAGAGTAACGGAAGGAAAGAAAGGCAAGGGAAAGCAAGGGAAGGCAAGGGTAACGGAAGGAAGGGCACGGTAAGGGGAAACAAGGCTAAGGCACGACAACGCAGGATTAGGCTATGCACGGCAAGGCAAGGAAAGGGTAACGCAAGGCAAGGCACGGTCAGGCGAGGCAAGGCTAAGGCAGGACAACGCAAGGCTAGGCAATGCACGGAAGGCAAGCAAAGAGTAACGGAAGGCAAGGAAGGCAAGGGAAGGCAAAGGTAAAGGAAGGAACGGCACGGTAAGCGGAAACAAGGCTAAGGCACGACAACTCGGGACTAGGCAATGCAAGGAAAGGCAAGGAAAGGGTAACGCAAGGCAAGGCACGGTCAGGCGAGGCAAGGCTAATGCACGACAACGCAAGGCTAGGCAATGCACGGCTAGGCAAGGAAAGAGTAACGGAAGGAAAGGAAGGCAAGGCAAAGAAAGGCAAGGCAAGTGTAACGGAAGGAACTGCACAGCAAGGGGAAACAAGGCTAAGGCACGACAACGCACGGCTAGGCAGTGCACGGCTAGGCAAGGAAAGAGTAACGGAAGGAAAGAAAGGCAAGGGAAAGCAAGGGAAGGCAAGGCTAACGGAAGGAACGGCACGGTACGGGGAAACAAGGCTAAGGCACGACAACGCAGGACTAGGCAATGCACGGCAAGGCAAAGAAAGGGTAACGCAAGGCAAGGCACGGTCAGGCGACGCAAGGCTAAGGCACGACAACGCAAGGCTAGGCAATGCACGGAAGGTAAGTAAAGAGTAACGGAAGGCAAGGAAGGCAAGGGAAAGCAAGGGTAGGCAAGGGCAACGGACGGAACGGCACGTTAAGGGGAAACAAGCCTAAGGCACGACAACGCAGGACTAGGCAATGCACGGCAAGGCAAGGAAAGGGTAACGCAAGGCAAGGCACGGTCAGGCGAGGCAACGCTAATGCACGAAAAAGCACGGCTAGGCAATGCACGGCAAGGCAAGGAAAGGGTAACGCAAGGCAAGGCACGGTCAGGCGAGGCAAGGCTAATGCACGACAACGCAAGGCTAGGCAATGCACGGCAAGGCAAGGAAAGGGTAACGCAAGGCAATGCACGGTCAGGCGAGGCAAGGCTAATGCACGACAACGCAAGGCTAGGCAGTGCTCGGCAAGGCAAGGAAAGAGTAACGGAAGGAAAGAAAGGCAAGGGAAAGCAAGGGAAGGCAAGGGTAACGGAAGGAACGGCACGGTAAGGGGAAACAAGGCTAAGGCAGGACAACGCAGGACTAGGCAATGCACGGCAAGGCAAAGAAAGGGTAACGCAAGGCAAGGCAAGGTCAGGCGAGGCAAGGCTAATGCACGACAACGCAAGGCTAGGCAATGCACGGCTAGGCAAGGAAAGAGTAACGGAAGGAGAGGAAGGCAAGGCAAAGCAAGGCAAGGCAAGTGTAACAAAAGGCAAGGCACGGCAAGGGGAAACAAGGGTAAGGCACGGCAACGCACGGCTAGGCAATGCACGGCCAAGCAAGGAAAGGGTAACGCAAGGCAAGGCACGGTGAGGAAAGGCAAGGCTAATGCACGACAATGCAGGGCTAGGCAATGCACGGCAAGGCAAGGAAAGCATAACGCAAGGCAAGGCACGGTCAGGCGAGGCAAGGCTAATGCACGACAACGCAAGGCTAGGCAGTGCTCGGCAAGGCAAGGAAA
Organism: Macrotis lagotis; assembly: GCF_037893015.1. NCBI lineage: Eukaryota > Metazoa > Chordata > Mammalia > Peramelemorphia > Peramelidae > Macrotis > Macrotis lagotis. Next base: position 239,157 of record NW_027422165.1, on the reverse strand, counting down.
GAGTAAGGGAAGGAAAGAAAGGCAAGGGAAAGCAAGGGAAGGCAAGGGTAACGGAAGGAACGGCACGGTAAGGGGAAACAAGGCTAAGGCACGACAACGCAGGACTAGGCAATGCACGGCAAGGCAAAGAAAGGGTAACGCAAGGCAAGGCACGGTCAGGCGAGGCAAGGCTAATGCACGACAACGCAAGGCTAGGCAATGCACGGCTAGGCAAGGAAAGAGTAACGGAAGGAGAGGAAGGCAAGGCAAAGCAAGGCAAGGCAAGTGTAACAAAAGGCAAGGCACGGCAAAGGGAAACAAGGGTAAGGCACGGCAACGCACGGCTAGGCAATGCACGGCCAAGCAAGGAAAGGGTAACGCAAGGCAAGGCACGGTCAGGCGAGCCAAGGCTAAGGCACGACAACGCAAGGCTAGGCAGTGCACGGCTAGGCAAGGAAAGAGTAACGGAAGGAAAGGAAGGCAAGGCAAAGAAAGGCAAGGCAAGTGTAACGGAAGGAACGGCACAGCAAGGGGAAAGAAGGCTAAGGCACGACAACGCACGGCTAGGCAGTGCACGGCTAGGCAAGGAAAGAGTAACGGAAGGAAAGAAAGGCAAGGGAAAGCAAGGGAAGGCAAGGCTAACGGAAGGAACGGCACGGTACGGGGAAACAAGGCTAAGGCACGACAACGCAGGACTAGGCAATGCACGGCAAGGCAAAGAAAGGGTAACGCAAGGCAAGGCACGGTCAGGCGACGCAAGGCTAAGGCACGACAACGCAAGGCTAGGCAATGCACGGAAGGTAAGTAAAGAGTAACGGAAGGCAAGGAAGGCAAGGGAAAGCAAGGGTAGGCAAGGGCAACGGACGGAACGGCACGTTAAGGGGAAACAAGCCTAAGGCACGACAACGCAGGACTAGGCAATGCACGGCAAGGCAAGGAAAGGGTAACGCAAGGCAAGGCACGGTCAGGCGAGGCAACGCTAATGCACGAAAAAGCACGGCTAGGCAATGCACGGCAAGGCAAGGAAAGGGTAACGCAAGGCAAGGCACGGTCAGGCGAGGCAAGGCTAATGCACGACAACGCAAGGCTAGGCAATGCACGGCAAGGCAAGGAAAGAGTAACGCAAGGCAATGCACGGTCAGGCGAGGCAAGGCTAAGGCACGACAACGCAAGGCTAGGCAATGCACGGCTAGGCAAGGAAAGAGTAACGGAAGGAGAGGAAGGCAAGGCAAAGCAAGGCAAGGCAAGTGTAACAAAAGGCAAGGCACGGCAAGGGGAAACAAGGGTAAGGCACGGCAACGCACGGCTAGGCAATGCACGGCCAAGCAAGGAAAGGGTAACGCAAGGCAAGGCACGGTGAGGAAAGGCAAGGCTAATGCACGACAATGCAGGGCTAGGCAATGCACGGCAAGGCAAGGAAAGCATAACGCAAGGCAAGGCACGGTCAGGCGAGGCAAGGCTAATGCACGACAACGCAAGGCTAGGCAGTGCTCGGCAAGGCAAGGAAAGAGTAACGGAAGGAAAGAAAGGCAAGGGAAAGCAAGGGAAGGCAAGGGTAACGGAAGGAACGGCACGGTAAGGGGAAACAAGGCTAAGGCACGACAACGCAGGACTAGGCAATGCACGGCAAGGCAAGGAAAGGGTAACGCAAGGCAAGGCACGGTCAGGCGAGGCAAGGCTAAGGCAGGACAACGCAAGGCTAGGCAATGCACGGAAGGCAAGCAAAGAGTAACGGAAGGCAAGGAAGGCAAGGGAAGGCAAAGGTAAAGGAAGGAACGGCACGGTAAGCGGAAACAAGGCTAAGGCACGACAACGCACGGCTAGGCAGTGCACGGCTAGGCAAGGAAAGGGAAGGAAAGGAAGGCAAGGCAAAGTAAGGCAAGGCACGTGTAACGGAAGAAACGGCACAGCAAGGGGAAACAAGGCTAAGGCAAGACAACGCACGGCTACGCAATGCACGGCAAGGGAAGGAAAGGGTAACGCAAGGCAAGGCACGGTCAGGCGAGGCAAGGCTAATGCACGACAACGCAAGGCTAGGCAATGCACGGCTAGGCAAGGAAAGAGTAACGGAAGGAAAGGAAGGCAAAGCAATGCAAGGCAAGGCAAGTGTAACAAAAGGCACGGCACGGCAAGGGGAAACAAGGGTAAGGCACGACAACGCAAGGCTAGGCAGTGCACGGCAAGGCAAGGAAAGGGTAACGCAAGGCAAGGTACGGTGAGGCAAGGGAAGGCTAATGCACGACAACGCAAGGCTAGGCAGTGCACAGCTAGGCAAGGAAAGAGTAACGGAAGGAAAGGAAGGCAAGGCAAAGAAAGGCAAGGCAAGTGTAACGGAAGGAACGGCACAGCAAGGGGAAACAAGGCTAAGGCACGACAACGCACGGCTAGGCAGTGCACGGCTAGGCAAGGAAAGAGTAACGGAAGGAAAGAAAGGCAAGGGAAAGCAAGGGAAGGCAAGGCTAACGGAAGGAACGGCACGGTACGGGGAAACAAGGCTAAGGCACGACAACGCAGGACTAGGCAATGCACGGCAAGGCAAAGAAAGGGTAACGCAAGGCAAGGCACGGTCAGGCGACGCAAGGCTAAGGCACGACAACGCAAGGCTAGGCAATGCACGGAAGGTAAGTAAAGAGTAACGGAAGGCAAGGAAGGCAAGGGAAAGCAAGGGTAGGCAAGGGCAACGGACGGAACGGCACGTTAAGGGGAAACAAGCCTAAGGCACGACAACGCAGGACTAGGCAATGCACGGCAAGGCAAGGAAAGGGTAACGCAAGGCAAGGCACGGTCAGGCGAGGCAACGCTAATGCAAGAAAAAGCACGGCTAGGTAATGCACGGCAAGGCAAGGAAAGGGTAACGCAAGGCAAGGCACGGTCAGGCGAGGCAAGGCTAATGCACGACAACGCAAGGCTAGGCAATGCACGGCAAGGCAAGTAAAGAGTAACGCAAGGCAATGCACGGTCAGGCGAGGCAAGGCTAAGGCACGACAACGCAAGGCTAGGCAGTGCTCGGCAAGGAAAGGAAAGAGTAACGGAAGGAAAGAAAGGCAAGGGAAAGCAAGGGAAGGCAAGGGTAACGGAAGGAACGGCACGGTAAGGGGAAACAAGGCTAAGGCACGACAACGCAGGACTAGGCAATGCACGGCAAGGCAAAGAAAGCGTAACGCAAGGCAAGGCACGGTCAGGCGAGGCAAGGCTAATGCACGACAACGCAAGGCTAGGCAATGCACGGCTAGGCAAGGAAAGAGTAACGGAAGGAGAGGACGGGAAGGCAATGCAAGGCAAGGCAAGTGTAACAAAAGGCAAGGCACGGCAAGGGGAAACAAGGGTAAGGCACGGCAACGCACGGCTAGGCAATGCACGGCCAAGCAAGGAAAGGGTAACGCAAGGCAAGGCACGGTGAGGAAAGGCAAGGCTAATGCACGACAATGCAGGGCTAGGCAATGCACGGCAAGGTAAGGAAAGCATAACGCAAGGCAAGGCACGGTCAGGCGAGGCAAGGCTAATGCACGACAACGCAAGGCTAGGCAGTGCTCGGCAAGGCAAGGAAAGAGTAACGGAAGGAAAGAAAGGCAAGGGAAAGCAAGGGAAGGCAAGGGTAACGGAAGGAACGGCACGGTAAGGGGAAACAAGGCTAAGGCACGACAACGCAGGATTAGGCTATGCACGGCAAGGCAAGGAAAGGGTAACGCAAGGCAAGGCACGGTCAGGCGAGGCAAGGCTAAGGCAGGACAACGCAAGGCTAGGCAATGCACGGAAGGCAAGCAAAGAGTAACGGAAGGCAAGGAAGGCAAGGGAAGGCAAAGGTAAAGGAAGGAACGGCACGGTAAGCGGAAACAAGGCTAAGGCACGACAACTCGGGACTAGGCAATGCAAGGAAAGGCAAGGAAAGGGTAACGCAAGGCAAGGCACGGTCAGGCGAGGCAAGGCTAATGCACGACAACGCAAGGCTAGGCAATGCACGGCTAGGCAAGGAAAGAGTAACGGAAGGAAAGGAAGGCAAGGCAAAGAAAGGCAAGGCAAGTGTAACGGAAGGAACGGCACAGCAAGGGGAAACAAGGCTAAGGCACGGCAACGCACGGCTAGGCAATGCACGGCCAAGCAAGGAAAGGGTAACGGAAGGAAAGGAAGGCAAAGCAAAGCAAGGCAAGGCAAGTGTAACAAAAGGCACGGCACGGCAAGGGGAAACAAGGGTAAGGCACGACAACGCAAGGCTAGGCAGTGCACGGCAAGGCAAGGAAAGGGTAACGCAAGGCAAGGTACGGTGAGGCAAGGGAAGGCTAATGCACGACAACGCAAGGCTAGGCAGTGCACGGCTAGGCAAGGAAAGAGTAACGGAAGGAAAGGAAGGCAAGGCAAAGAAAGGCAAGGCAAGTGCAACGGACGGAACGGCACGTTAAGGGGAAACAAGCCTAAGGCACGACAACGCAGGACTAGGCAATGCACGGCAAGGCAAGGAAAGGGTAACGCAAGGCAAGGCACGGTCAGGCGAGGCAACGCTAATGCACGAAAAAGCACGGCTAGGCAATGCACGGCAAGGCAAGGAAAGGGTAACGCAAGGCAAGACACGGTCAGGCGAGGCAAGGCTAATGCACGACAACGCAGGACTAGGCAATGCACGGCAAGGCAAGGAAAGGGTAACGCAAGGCAAGGCACGGTCAGGCGAGGCAAGGCTAATGCACGACAACGCAAGGCTAGGCAGTGCTCGGCAAGGCAAGGAAAGAGTAACGGAAGGAAAGAAAGGCAAGGGAAAGCAAGGGAAGGCAAGGGTAACGGAAGGAACGGCACCTTAAGGGGAAACAAGCCTAAGGCACGACAACGCAGGACTAGGCAATGCACGGCAAGGCAAGGAAAGGGTAACGCAAGGCAAGGCACGGTCAGGCGAGGCAAGGCTAATGCACGACAACGCAAGGCTAGGCAATGCACGGCAAGGCAAGGAAAGAGTAACGCAAGGCAATGCACGGTCAGGCGAGGCAAGGCTAAGCACGACAACGCAAGGCTAGGCAATGCACGGCTAGGCAAGGAAAGAGTAACGGAAGGAGAGGAAGGCAAGGCAAAGCAAGGCAGGGCAAGTGTAACAAAAGGCAAGGCACGGCAAGGGGAAACAAGGGTAAGGCACGGCAACGCACGGCTAGGCAATGCACGGCCAAGCAAGGAAAGGGTAACGCAAGGCAAGGCACGGTGAGGATAGGCAAGGCTAATGCACGACAATGCAGGGCTAGGCAATGCACGGCAAGGCAAGGAAAGCATAACGCAAGGCAAGGCACGGTCAGGCGAGGCAAGGCTAATGCACGACAACGCAAGGCTAGGCAGTGCTCGGCAAGGCAAGGAAAGAGTAAGGGAAGGAAAGAAAGGCAAGGGAAAGCAAGGGAATGCAAGGGTAACGGAAGGAACGGCACGGTAAGGGGAAACAAGGCTAAGGCACGACAACGCAGGACTAGGCAATGCACGGCAAGGCAAAGAAAGGGTAACGCAAGGCAAGGCACGGTCAGGCGAGCCAAGGCTAAGGCACGACAACGCAAGGCTAGGCAGTGCACGGCTAGGCAAGGAAAGAGTAACGGAAGGAAAGGAAGGCAAGGCAAAGTAAGGCAAGGCAAGTGTAACGGAAGAAACGGCACAGCAAGGGGAAACAAGGCTAAGGCAAGACAACGCACGGCTAGGCAATGCACGGCAAGGGAAGGAAAGGGTAACGCAAGGCAAGGCACGGTCAGGCGAGGCAAGGCTAATGCACGACAACGCAAGGCTAGGCAATGCACAGCTAGGCAAGGAAAGAGTAACGGAAGGAAAGGAAGGCAAAGCAAAGCAAGGCAAGGCAAGTGTAACAAAAGGCACGGCACGGCAAGGGGAAACAAGGGTAAGGCACGACAACGCAAGGCTAGGCAGTGCACGGCAAGGCAAGGAAAGGGTAACGCAAGGCAAGGTACGGTGAGGCAAGGGAAGGCTAATGCACGACAACGCAAGGCTAGGCAGTGCACGGCTAGGCAAGGAAAGAGTAACGGAAGGAAAGGAAGGCAAGGCAAAGAAAGGCAAGGCAAGTGTAACGGAAGGAACGGCACAGCAAGGGGAAACAAGGCTAAGGCACGACAACGCACGGCTAGGCAGTGCACGGCTAGGCAAGGAAAGAGTAACGGAAGGAAAGAAAGGCAAGGGAAAGCAAGGGAAGGCAAGGCTAACGGAAGGAACGGCACGGTACGGGGAAACAAGGCTAAGGCACGACAACGCAGGACTAGGCAATGCACGGCAAGGCAAAGAAAGGGTAACGCAAGGCAAGGCACGGTCAGGCGACGCAAGGCTAAGGCACGACAACAAAAGGCTAGGCAATGCACGGAAGGTAAGTAAAGAGTAACGGAAGGCAAGGAAGGCAAGGGAAAGCAAGGGTAGGCAAGGGCAACGGACGGAACGGCACGTTAAGGGGAAACAAGCCTAAGGCACGACAACGCAGGACTAGGCAATGCACGGCAAGGCAAGGAAAGGGTAACGCAAGGCAAGGCACGGTCAGGCGAGGCAACGCTAATGCACGAAAAAGCACGGCTAGGCAATGCACGGCAAGGCAAGGAAAGGGTAACGCAAGGCAAGGCACGGTCAGGCGAGGCAAGGCTAATGCACGACAACGCAAGGCTAGGCAATGCACGGCTAGGCAAGGAAAGAGTAACGGAAGGAGAGGAAGGCAAGGCAAAGCAAGGCAAGGCAAGTGTAACAAAAGGCAAGGCACGGCAAGGGGAAACAAGGGTAAGGCACGGCAACGCACGGCTAGGCAATGCACGGCCAAGCAAGGAAAGGGTAACGCAAGGTAAGGCACGGTGAGGAAAGGCAAGGCTAATGCACGACAATGCAGGGCTAGGCAATGCACCGCAAGGCAAGGAAAGCATAACGCAAGGCAAGGCACGGTCAGGCGAGGCAAGGCTAATGCACGACAACGCAAGGCTAGGCAGTGCTCGGCAAGGCAAGGAAAGAGTAACGGAAGGAAAGAAAGGCAAGGGAAAGCAAGGGAAGGCAAGGGTAACGGAAGGAACGGCACGGTAAGGGGAAACAAGGCTAAGGCAGGACAACGCAAGGCTAGGCAATGCACGGAAGGCAAGCAAAGAGTAACGGAAGGCAAGGAAGGCAAGGGAAGGCAAAAGTAAAGGAAGGAACAGCACGGTAAGCGGAAACAAGGCTAAGGCACGACAACGCACGGCTAGGCAGTGCACGGCTAGGCAAGGAAAGGGAAGGAAAGGAAGGCAAGGCAAAGTAAGGCAAGGCACGTGTAACGGAAGAAACGGCACAGCAAGGGGAAACAAGGCTAAGGAACGACAACGCACGGCTAGGCAGTGCACGGCTAGGCAAGGAAAGAGTAACGGAAGGAAAGAAAGGCAAGGGAAAGCAAGGGAAGGCAAGGCTAACGGAAGGAACGGCACGGTACGGGGAAACAAGGCTAAGGCACGACAACGCAGGACTAGGCAATGCACGGCAAGGCAAAGAAAGGGTAACGCAAGGCAAGGCACGGTCAGGCGACGCAAGGCTAAGGCACGACAACGCAAGGCTAGGCAATGCACGGAAGGTAAGTAAAGAGTAACGGAAGGCAAGGAAGGCAAGGGAAAGCAAGGGTAGGCAAGGGCAACGGACGGAACGGCACGTTAAGGGGAAACAAGCCTAAGGCACGACAACGCAGGACTAGGCAATGCACGGCAAGGCAAGGAAAGGGTAACGCAAGGCAAGGCACGGTCAGGCGAGGCAACGCTAATGCACGAAAAAGCACGGCTAGGCAATGCACGGCAAGGCAAGGAAAGGGTAACGCAAGGCAAGGCACGGTCAGGCGAGGCAAGGCTAATGCACGACAACGCAAGGCTAGGCAATGCACGGCAAGGCAAGGAAAGGGTAACGCAAGGCAATGCACGGTCAGGCGAGGCAAGGCTAATGCACGACAACGCAAGGCTAGGCAGTGCTCGGCAAGGCAAGGAAAGAGTAACGGAAGGAAAGAAAGGCAAGGGAAAGCAAGGGAAGGCAAGGGTAACGGAAGGAACGGCACGGTAAGGGGAAACAAGGCTAAGGCAGGACAACGCAGGACTAGGCAATGCACGGCAAGGCAAAGAAAGGGTAACGCAAGGCAAGGCAAGGTCAGGCGAGGCAAGGCTAATGCACGACAACGCAAGGCTAGGCAATGCACGGCTAGGCAAGGAAAGAGTAACGGAAGGAGAGGAAGGCAAGGCAAAGCAAGGCAAGGCAAGTGTAACAAAAGGCAAGGCACGGCAAGGGGAAACAAGGGTAAGGCACGGCAACGCACGGCTAGGCAATGCACGGCCAAGCAAGGAAAGGGTAACGCAAGGCAAGGCACGGTGAGGAAAGGCAAGGCTAATGCACGACAATGCAGGGCTAGGCAATGCACGGCAAGGCAAGGAAAGCATAACGCAAGGCAAGGCACGGTCAGGCGAGGCAAGGCTAATGCACGACAACGCAAGGCTAGGCAGTGCTCGGCAAGGCAAGGAAAGAGTAAGGGAAGGAAAGAAAGGCAAGGGAAAGCAAGGGAATGCAAGGGTAACGGAAGGAACGGCACGGTAAGGGGAAACAAGGCTAAGGCACGACAACGCAGGACTAGGCAATGCACGGCAAGGCAAAGAAAGGGTAACGCAAGGCAAGGCACGGTCAGGCGAGGCAAGGCTAATGCACGACAACGCAAGGCTAGGCAATGCACGGCTAGGCAAGGAAAGAGTAACGGAAGGAGAGGAAGGCAAGGCAAAGCAAGGCAAGGCAAGTGTAACAAAAGGCAAGGCACGGCAAGGGGAAACAAGGGTAAGGCACGGCAACGCACGGCTAGGCAATGCACGGCCAAGCAAGGAAAGGGTAACGCAAGGCAAGGCACGGTCAGGCGAGCCAAGGCTAAGGCACGACAACGCAAGGCTAGGCAGTGCACGGCTAGGCAAGGAAAGAGTAACGGAAGGAAAGGAAGGCAAGGCAAAGTAAGGCAAGGCAAGTGTAACGGAAGAAACGGCACAGCAAGGGGAAACAAGGCTAAGGCACGACAACGCAAGGCTAGGCAGTGCACGGCAAGGCAAGGAAAGGGTAACGCAAGGCAAGGTACGGTGGGCAAGGGAAGGCTAATGCACGACAACGCAAGGCTAGGCAGTGCACGGCTAGGCAAGGAAAGAGTAACGGAAGGAAAGGAAGGCAAGGCAAAGAAAGGCAAGGCAAGTGTAACGGAAGGAACGGCACAGCAAGGGGAAACAAGGCTAAGGCACGACAACGCACGGCTAGGCAGTGCACGGCTAGGCAAGGAAAGAGTAACGGAAGGAAAGAAAGGCAAGGGAAAGCAAGGGAAGGCAAGGCTAACGGAAGGAACGGCACGGTACGGGGAAACAAGGCTAAGGCACGACAACGCAGGACTAGGCAATGCACGGCAAGGCAAAGAAAGGGTAACGCAAGGCAAGGCACGGTCAGGCGACGCAAGGCTAAGGCACGACAACAAAAGGCTAGGCAATGCACGGAAGGTAAGTAAAGAGTAACGGAAGGCAAGGAAGGCAAGGGAAAGCAAGGGTATTGAAGGGCAACGGACGGAACGGCACGTTAAGGGGAAACAAGCCTAAGGCACGACAACGCAGGACTAGGCAATGCACGGCAAGGCAAGGAAAGGGTAACGCAAGGCAAGGCACGGTCAGGCGAGGCAACGCTAATGCACGAAAAAGCACGGCTAGGCAATGCACTGCAAGGCAAGGAAAGGGTAACGCAAGGCAAGGCACGGTCAGGCGAGGCAAGGCTAATGCACGACAACGCAAGGCTAGGCAATGCACGGCAAGGCAAGGAAAGAGTAACGCAAGGCAATGCACGGTCAGGCGAGGCAAGGCTAAGGCACGACAACGCAAGGCTAGGCAATGCACGGCTAGGCAAGGAAAGAGTAACGGAAGGAGAGGAAGGCAAGGCAAAGCAAGGCAAGGCAAGTGTAACAAAAGGCAAGGCACGGCAAGGGGAAACAAGGGTAAGGCACGGCAACGCACGGCTAGGCAATGCACGGCCAAGCAAGGAAAGGGTAACGCAAGGCAAGGCACGGTGAGGAAAGGCAAGGCTAATGCACGACAATGCAGGGCTAGGCAATGCACGGCAAGGCAAGGAAAGCATAACGCAAGGCAAGGCACGGTCAGGCGAGGCAAGGCTAATGCACGACAACGCAAGGCTAGGCAGTGCTCGGCAAGGCAAGGAAAGAGTAACGGAAGGAAAGAAAGGCAAGGGAAAGCAAGGGAAGGCAAGGGTAACGGAAGGAACGGCACGGTAAGGGGAAACAAGGCTAAGGCAGGACAACGCAAGGCTAGGCAATGCACGGAAGGCAAGCAAAGAGTAACGGAAGGCAAGGAAGGCAAGGGAAGGCAAAGGTAAAGGAAGGAACGGCACGGTAAGCGGAAACAAGGCTAAGGCACGACAACGCACGGCTAGGCAGTGCACGGCTAGGCAAGGAAAGGGAAGGAAAGGAAGGCAAGGCAAAGTAAGGCAAGGCACGTGTAACGGAAGAAACGGCACAGCAAGGGGAAACAAGGCTAAGGCAAGACAACGCACGGCTACGCAATGCACGGCAAGGGAAGGAAAGGGTAACGCAAGGCAAGGCACGGTCAGGCGAGGCAAGGCTAATGCACGACAACGCAAGGCTAGGCAATGCACGGCTAGGCAAGGAAAGAGTAACGGAAGGAAAGGAAGGCAAAGCAATGCAAGGCAAGGCAATTGTAACAAAAGGCACGGCACGGCAAGGGGAAACAAGGGTAAGGCACGACAACGCAAGGCTAGGCAGTGCACGGCAAGGCAAGGAAAGGGTAACGCAAGGCAAGGTACGGTGAGGCAAGGGAAGGCTAATGCACGACAACGCAAGGCTAGGCAGTGCACAGCTAGGCAAGGAAAGAGTAACGGAAGGAAAGGAAGGCAAGGCAAAGAAAGGCAAGGCAAGTGTAACGGAAGGAACGGCACAGCAAGGGGAAACAAGGCTAAGGCACGACAACGCACGGCTAGGCAGTGCACGGCTAGGCAAGGAAAGAGTAACGGAAGGAAAGAAAGGCAAGGGAAAGCAAGGGAAGGCAAGGCTAACGGAAGGAACGGCACGGTACGGGGAAACAAGGCTAAGGCACGACAACGCAGGACTAGGCAATGCACGGCAAGGCAAAGAAAGGGTAACGCAAGGCAAGGCACGGTCAGGCGACGCAAGGCTAAGGCACGACAACGCAAGGCTAGGCAATGCACGGAAGGTAAGTAAAGAGTAACGGAAGGCAAGGAAGGCAAGGGAAAGCAAGGGTAGGCAAGGGCAACGGACGGAACGGCACGTTAAGGGGAAACAAGCCTAAGGCACGACAACGCAGGACTAGGCAATGCACGGCAAGGCAAGGAAAGGGTAACGCAAGGCAAGGCACGGTCAGGCGAGGCAACGCTAATGCACGAAAATGCACGGCTAGGCAATGCACGGCAAGGCAAGGAAAGGGTAACGCAAGGCAAGGCACGGTCAGGCGAGGCAAGGCTAAGGCAGGACATCGCAAGGCTAGGCAATGCACGGAAGGCAAGCAAAGAGTAACGGAAGGCAAGGAAGGCAAGGGAAGGCAAAGGTAAAGGAAGGAACGGCACGGTAAGCGGAAACAAGGCTAAAGCACGACAACTCGGGACTAGGCAATGCAAGGAAAGGCAAGGAAAGGGTAACGCAAGGCAAGGCACGGTCAGGCGAGGCAAGGCTAATGCACGACAACGCAAGGCTAGGCAATGCACGGCTAGGCAAGGAAAGAGTAACGGAAGGAAAGGAAGGCAAGGCAAAGAAAGGCAAGGCAAGTGTAACGGAAGGAACTGCACAGCAAGGGGAAACAAGGCTAAGGCACGACAACGCACGGCTAGGCAGTGCACGGCTAGGCAAGGAAAGAGTAACGGAAGGAAAGAAAGGCAAGGGAAAGCAAGGGAAGGCAAGGCTAACGGAAGGAACGGCACGGTACGGGGAAACAAGGCTAAGGCACGACAACGCAGGACTAGGCAATGCACGGCAAGGCAAAGAAAGGGTAACGCAAGGCAAGGCACGGTCAGGCGACGCAAGGCTAAGGCACGACAACGCAAGGCTAGGCAATGCACGGAAGGTAAGTAAAGAGTAACGGAAGGCAAGGAAGGCAAGGGAAAGCAAGGGTAGGCAAGGGCAACGGACGGAACGGCACGTTAAGGGGAAACAAGCCTAAGGCACGACAACGCAGGACTAGGCAATGCACGGCAAGGCAAGGAAAGGGTAATGCAAGGCAAGGCACGGTCAGGCGAGGCAACGCTAATGCACGAAAAAGCACGGCTAGGCAATGCACGGCAAGGCAAGGAAAGGGTAACGCAAGGCAAGACACGGTCAGGCGCGGCAAGGCTAATGCACGACAACGCAAGGCTAGGCAATGCACGGCAAGGCAAGGAAAGGGTAACGCAAGGCAATGCACGGTCAGCCGAGGCAAGGCTAATGCACGACAACGCAAGCCTAGGCAGTGCTCGGCAAGGCAAGGAAAGAGTAACGGAAGGAAAGAAAGGCAAGGGAAAGCAAGGGAAGGCAAGGGTAACGGAAGGAACGGCACGGTAAGGGGAAACAAGGCTAAGGCAGGACAACGCAGGACTAGGCAATGCACGGCAAGGCAAAGAAAGGGTAACGCAAGGCAAGGCAAGGTCAGGCGAGGCAAGGCTAATGCACGACAACGCAAGGCTAGGCAATGCACGGCTAGGCAAGGAAAGAGTAACGGAAGGAAAGAAAGGCAAGGGAAAGCAAGGGAAGGCAAGGCTAACGGAAGGAACGGCACGGTACGGGGAAACAAGGCTAAGGCACGACAACGCAGGACTAGGCAATGCACGGCAAGGCAAAGAAAGGGTAACGCAAGGCAAGGCACGGTCAGGCGACGCAAGGCTAAGGCACGACAACGCAAGGCTAGGCAATGCACGGAAGGTAAGTAAAGAGTAACGGAAGGCAAGGAAGGCAAGGGAAAGCAAGGGTAGGCAAGGGCAACGGACGGAACGGCACGTTAAGGGGAAACAAGCCTAAGGCACGACAACGCAGGACTAGGCAATGCACGGCAAGGCAAGGAAAGGGTAACGCAAGGCAAGGCACGGTCAGGCGAGGCAACGCTAATGCACGACAACGCAAGGCTAGGCAATGCACGGCAAGGCAAGTAAAGAGTAACGCAAGGCAATGCACGGTCAGGCGAGGCAAGGCTAATGCACGACAACGCAAGGCTAGGCAGTGCTCGGCAAGGCAAGGAAAGAGTAACGGAAGGAAAGAAAGGCAAGGGAAAGCAAGGGAAGGCAAGGGTAACGGAAGGAACGGCACGGTAAGGGGAAACAAGGCTAAGGCACGACAACGCAGGACTAGGCAATGCACGGCAAGGCAAAGAAAGCGTAACGCAAGGCAAGGCACGGTCAGGCGAGGCAAGGCTAATGCACGACAACGCAAGGCTAGGCAATGCACGGCTAGGCAAGGAAAGAGTAAAGGAAGGAGAGGAAGGCAAGGCAAAGCAAGGCAAGGCACGTGTAACAAAAGGCAAGGCACGGCAAGGGGAAACAAGGGTAAGGCACGGCAACGCACGGCTAGGCAATGCACGGCCAAGCAAGGAAAGGGTAACGCAAGGCAAGGCACGGTGAGGAAAGGCAAGGCTAATGCACGACAATGCAGGGCTAGGCAATGCACGGCAAGGTAAGGAAAGCATAACGCAAGGCAAGGCACGGTCAGGCGAGGCAAGGCTAATGCACGACAACGCAAGGCTAGGCAATGCACGGAAGGCAAGCAAAGAGTAACGGAAGGCAAGGAAGGCAAGGGAAGGCAAAGGTAAAGGAAGGAACGGCACGGTAAGCGGAAACAAGGCTAAAGCACGACAACTCGGGACTAGGCAATGCAAGGAAAGGCAAGGAAAGGGTAACGCAAGGGAAGGCACGGTCAGGCGAGGCAAGGCTAATGCACGACAACGCAAGGCTAGGCAATGCACGGCTAGGCAAGGAAAGAGTAACGGAAGGAAAGGAAGGCAAGGCAAAGAAATGCAAGGCAAGTGTAACGGAAGGAACTGCACAGCAAGGGGAAACAAGGCTAAGGCACGACAACGCACGGCTAGGCAGTGCACGGCTAGGCAAGGAAAGAGTAACGGAAGGAAAGAAAGGCAAGGGAAAGCAAGGGAAGGCAAGGCTAACGGAAGGAACGGCACGGTACGGGGAAACAAGGCTAAGGCACGACAACGCAGGACTAGGCAATGCACGGCAAGGCAAAGAAAGGGTAACGCAAGGCAAGGCACGGTCAGGCGACGCAAGGCTAAGGCACGACAACGCAAGGCTAGGCAATGCACGGAAGGTAAGTAAAGAGTAACGGAAGGCAAGGAAGGCAAGGGAAAGCAAGGGTAGGCAAGGGCAACGGACGGAACGGCACGTTAAGGGGAAACAAGCCTAAGGCACGACAACGCAGGACTAGGCAATGCACGGCAAGGCAAGGAAAGGGTAATGCAAGGCAAGGCACGGTCAGGCGAGGCAACGCTAATGCACGAAAAAGCACGGCTAGGCAATGCACGGCAAGGCAAGGAAAGGGTAACGCAAGGCAAGACACGGTCAGGCGAGGCAAGGCTAATGCACGACAACGCAAGGCTAGGAAATGCACGGCAAGGCAAGGAAAGGGTAACGCAAGGCAATGCACGGTCAGGCGAGGCAAGGCTAATGCACGACAACGCAAGGCTAGGCAGTGCTCGGCAAGGCAAGGAAAGAGTAACGGAAGGAAAGAAAGGCAAGGGAAAGCAAGGGAAGGCAAGGGTAACGGAAGGAACGGCACGGTAAGGGGAAACAAGGCTAAGGCAGGACAACGCAGGATTAGGCAATGCACGGCAAGGCAAAGAAAGGGTAACGCAAGGCAAGGCAAGGTCAGGCGAGGCAAGGCTAATGCACGACAACGCAAGGCTAGGCAATGCACGGCTAGGCAAGGAAAGAGTAACGGAAGGAGAGGAAGGCAAGGCAAAGCAAGGCAAGGCAAGTGTAACAAAAGGCAAGGCACGTCAAGGGGAAACAAGGGTAAGGCACGGCAACGCACGGCTAGGCAATGCACGGCCACGCAAGGAAAGGGTAACGCAAGGCAAGGCACGGTGAGGAAAGGCAAGGCTAATGCACGACAATGCAGGGCTAGGCAATGCACGGCAAGGCAAGGAAAGCATAACGCAAGGCAAGGCACGGTCAGGCGAGGCAAGGCTAATGCACGACAACGCAAGGCTAGGCAGTGCTCGGCAAGGCATGAAAGAGTAAGGGAAGGAAAGAAAGGCAAGGGAAAGCAAGGGAAGGCAAGGGTAACGGAAGGAACGGCACGGTAAGGGGAAACAAGGCTAAGGCACGACAACGCAGGACTAGGCAATGCACGGCAAGGCAAAGAAAGGGTAACGCAAGGCAAGGCACGGTCAGGCGAGGCAAGGCTAATGCACGACAACGCAAGGCTAGGCAATGCACGGCTAGGCAAGGAAAGAGTAACGGAAGGAGAGGAAGGCAAGGCAAAGCAAGGCAAGGCAAGTGTAACAAAAGGCAAGGCACGGCAAGGGGAAACAAGGGTAAGGCACGGCAACGCACGGCTAGGCAATGCACGGCCAAGCAAGGAAAGGGTAACGCAAGGCAAGGCACGGTCAGGCGAGCCAAGGCTAAGGCACGACAACGCAAGGCTAGGCAGTGCACGGCTAGGCAAGGAAAGAGTAACGGAAGGAAAGGAAGGCAAGGCAAAGTAAGGCAAGGCAAGTGTAACGGAAGAAACGGCACAGCAAGGGGAAACAAGGCTAAGGCAAGACAACGCACGGCTAGGCAATGCACGGCAAGGGAAGGAAAGGGTAACGCAAGGCAAGGCACGGTCAGGCGAGGCAAGGCTAATGCACGACAACGCAAGGCTAGGCAATGCACGGCTAGGCAAGGAAAGAGTAACGGAAGGAAAGGAAGGCAAAGCAAAGCAAGGCAAGGCAAGTGTAACAAAAGGCACGGCACGGCAAGGGGAAACAAGGGTAAGGCACGACAACGCAAGGCTAGGCAGTGCACGGCAAGGCAAGGAAAGGGTAACACAAGGCAAGGTACGGTGAGGCAAGGGAAGGCTAATGCACGACAACGCAAGGCTAGGCAGTGCACGGCTAGGCAAGGAAAGAGTAACGGAAGGAAAGGAAGGCAAGGCAAAGAAAGGCAAGGCAAGTGTAACGGAAGGAACGGCACAGCAAGGGGAAACAAGGCTAAGGCACGACAACGCACGGCTAGGCAGTGCACGGCTAGGCAAGGAAAGAGTAACGGAAGGAAAGAAAGGCAAGGGAAAGCAAGGGAAGGCAAGGCTAACGGAAGGAACGGCACGGTACGGGGAAACAAGGCTAAGGCACGACAACGCAGGACTAGGCAATGCACGGCAAGGCAAAGAAAGGGTAACGCAAGGCAAGGCACGGTCAGGCGACGCAAGGCTAAGGCACGACAACGCAAGGCTAGGCAATGCACGGAAGGTAAGTAAAGAGTAACGGAAGGCAAGGAAGGCAAGGGAAAGCAAGGGTAGGCAAGGGCAACGGACGGAACGGCACGTTAAGGGGAAACAAGCCTAAGGCACGACAACGCAGGACTAGGCAATGCACGGCAAGGCAAGGAAAGGGTAACGCAAGGCAAGGCACGGTCAGGCGAGGCAACGCTAATGCACGAAAAAGCACGGCTCGGCAATGCACGGCAAGGCAAGTAAAGGGTAACGCAAGGCAAGGCACGGTCAGGCGAGGCAAGGCTAATGCACGACAACGCAAGGCTAGGCAATGCACGGCAAGGCAAGGAAAGAGTAACGCAAGGCAATGCACGGTCAGGCGAGGCAAGGCTAATGCACGACAACGCAAGGCTAGGCAATGCACGGCTAGGCAAGGAAAGAGTAACGGAAGGAGAGGAAGGCAAGGCAAAGCAAGGCAAGGCAAGTGTAACAAAAGGCAAGGCACGGCAAGGGGAAACAAGGGTAAGGCACGGCAACGCACGGCTAGGCAATGCACGGCCAAGCAAGGAAAGGGTAACGCAAGGCAAGGCACGGTGAGGAAAGGCAAGGCTAATGCACTACAACGCAGGGCTAGGCAATGCACCGCAAGGCAAGGAAAGCATAACGCAAGGCAAGGCACGGTCAGGCGAGGCAAGGCTAATGCACGACAACGCAAGGCTAGGCAGTGCTCGGCAAGGCAAGGAAAGAGTAAGGGAAGGAAAGAAAGGCAAGGGAAAGCAAGGGAAGGCAAGGGTAACGGAAGGAACGGCACGGTAAGGGGAAACAAGGCTAAGGCACGACAACGCAGGACTAGGCAATGCACGGCAAGGCAAAGAAAGGGTAACGCAAGGCAAGGCACGGTCAGGCGACGCAAGGCTAAGGCACGACAACGCAAGTCTAGGCAATGCACGGAAGGTAAGTTAAGAGTAACGGAAGGCAAGGAAGGCAAGGGAAAGCAAGGGTAGGCAAGGGCAACGGACGGAACGGCACGTTAAGGGGAAACAAGCCTAAGGCACGACAACGCAGGACTAGGCAATGCCCGGCAAGGCAAGGAAAGGGTAACGCAAGGCAATGCACGGTCAGGCGAGGCAAGGCTAATGCACGACAACGCAAGGCTAGGCAGTGCTCGGCAAGGCAAGGAAAGAGTAACGGAAGGAAAGAAAGGCAAGGGAAAGCAAGGGAAGGCAAGGGTAACGGAAGGAACGGCACGGTAAGGGGAAACAAGGCTAAGGCACGACAACGCAGGACTAGGCAATGCACGGCAAGGCAAAGAAAGGGTAACGCAAGGCAAGGCACGGTCAGGCGAGGCAAGGCTAATGCACGACAACGCAAGGCTAGGCAATGCACGGCTAGGCAAGGAAAGAGTAACGGAAGGAGAGGAAGGCAAGGCAAAGCAAGGCAAGGCAAGTGTAACAAAAGGCAAGGCACGGCAAGGGGAAACAAGGGTAAGGCACGGCAACGCACGGCTAGGCAATGCACGGCCAAGCAAGGAAAGGGTAACGCAAGGCAAGGCACGGTGAGGAAAGGCAAGGCTAATGCACTACAATGCAGGGCTAGGCAATGCACGGCAAGGCAGGGAAAGCATAACGCAAGGCAAGGCACGGTCAGGCGAGGCAAGGCTAATGCACGACAACGCAAGGCTAGGCAGTGCTCGGCAAGGCAAGGAAAGAGTAACGGAAGGAAAGAAAGGCAAGGGAAAGCAAGGGAAGGCAAGGGTAACGGAAGGAACGGCACGGTAAGGGGAAACAAGGCTAAGGCACGACAACGCAGGACTAGGCGATGCACGGCAAGGCAAAGAAAGGGTAACGCAAGGCAAGGCACGGTCAGGCGAGGCAAGGCTAATGCACGACAACTCAAGGCTAGGCAATGCACGGCTAGGCAAGGAAAGAGTAACGGAAGGAGAGGAAGGCAAGGCAAAGCAAGGCAAGGCAAGTGTAACAAAAGGCAAGGCACGGCAAGGGGAAACAAGGGTAAGGCACGGCAACGCACGGCTAGGCAATGCACTGCCAAGCAAGGAAAGGGTAACGCAAGGCAAGGCACGGTCAGGCGAGCCAAGGCTAAGGCACGACAACGCAAGGCTAGGCAGTGCACGGCTAGGCAAGGAAAGAGTAACGGAAGGAAAGGAAGGCAAGGCAAAGTAAGGCAAGGCAAGTGTAACGGAAGAAACGGCACAGCAAGGGGAAACAAGGCTAAGGCAAGACAACGCACGGCTAGGCAATGCACGGCAAGGGAAGGAAAGGGTAACGCAAGGCAAGGCACGGTCAGGCGAGGCAAGGCTAATGCACGACAACGCAAGGCTAGGCAATGCACGGCTAGGCAAGGAAAGAGTAACGGAAGGAAAGGAAGGCAAAGCAAAGCAAGGCAAGGCAAGTGTAACAAAAGGCACGGCACGGCAAGGGGAAACAAGGGTAAGGCACGACAACGCAAGGCTAGGCAGTGCACGGCAAGGCAAGGAAAGGGTAACGCAAGGCAAGGTACGGTGAGGCAAGGACAGGCTAATGCACGACAACGCAAGGCTAGGCAGTGCACGGCTAGGCAAGGAAAGAGTAACGGAAGGAAAGGAAGGCAAGGCAAAGCAAGGCAAGGCAAGTGTAACAAAAGGCAAGGCACGGCAAGGGGAAACAAGGGTAAGGCACGGCAACGCACGGCTAGGCAATGCACGGCCAAGCAAGGAAAGGGTAACGCAAGGCAAGGCACGGTGAGGAAAGGCAAGGCTAATGCACGACAATGCAGGGCTAGGCAATGCACGGCAAGGCAAGGAAAGCATAACGCAAGGCAAGGCACGGTCAGGCGAGGCAAGGCTAATGCACGACAACGCAAGGCTAGGCAGTGCTCGGCAAGGCAAGGAAAGAGTAACGGAAGGAAAGAAAGGCAAGTGAAAGCAAGGGAAGGCAAGGGTAACGGAAGGAACGGCACGGTAAGGGGAAACAAGGCTAAGGCACGACAACGCAGGACTAGGCAATGCACGGCAAGGCAAGGAAAGGGTAACGCAAGGCAAGGCACGGTCAGGCGAGGCAAGGCTAAGGCAGGACAACGCAAGGCTAGGTAATGCACGGAAGGCAAGCAAAGAGTAACGGAAGGCAAGGAAGGCAAGGGAAGGCAAAGGTAAAGGAAGGAACGGCACGGTAAGCGGAAACAAGGCTAAGGCACGACAACGCACGGCTAGGCAGTGCACGGCTAGGCAAGGAAAGGGAAGGAAAGGAAGGCAAGGCAAAGTAAGGCAAGGCACGTGTAACGGAAGAAACGGCACAGCAAGGGGAAACAAGGCTAAGGCAAGACAACGCACGGCTAGGCAATGCACGGCAAGGGAAGGAAAGGGTAACGCAAGGCAAGGCACGGTCAGGCGAGGCAAGGCTAATGCACGACAACGCAAGGCTAGGCAAGGCACGGCTAGGCAAGGAAAGAGTAACGGAAGGAAAGGAAGGCAAAGCAATGCAAGGCAAGGCAAGTGTAACGGAAGGAACGGCACAGCAAGGGGAAACAAGGCTAAGGCACGACAACGCACGGCTAGGCAGTGCACGGCTAGGCAAGGAAAGAGTAACGGAAGGAAAGAAAGGCAAGGGAAAGCAAGGGAAGGCAAGGCTAACGGAAGGAACGGCACGGTACGGGGAAACAAGGCTAAGGCACGACAACGCAGGACTAGGCAATGCACGGCAAGGCAAAGAAAGGGTAACGCAAGGCAAGGCACGGTCAGGCGACGCAAGGCTAAGGCACGACAACGCAAGGCTAGGCAATGCACGGAAGGTAAGTAAAGAGTAACGGAAGGCAAGGAAGGCAAGGGAAAGCAAGGGTAGGCAAGGGCAACGGACGGAACGGCACGTTAAGGGGAAACAAGCCTAAGGCACGACAACGCAGGACTAGGCAATGCACGGCAAGGCAAGGAAAGGGTAACGCAAGGCAAGGCACGGTCAGGCGAGGCAACGCTAATGCACGAAAAAGCACGGCTAGGCAATGCACGGCAAGGCAAGGAAAGGGTAACGCAAGGCAAGGCACGGTCAGGCGAGGCAAGGCTAATGCACGACAACGCAAGGCTAGGCAATGCACGGCAAGGCAAGGAAAGAGTAACGGAAGGAAAGAAAGGCAAGGGAAAGCAAGGGAAGGCAAGGGTAACGGAAGGAACGGCACGGTAAGGGGAAACAAGGCTAAGGCACGACAACGCAGGACTAGGCAATGCACGGCAAGGCAAAGAAAGCGTAACGCAAGGCAAGGCACCGTCGGGCGAGGCAAGGCTAATGCACGACAACGCAAGGCTAGGCAATGCACGGCTAGGCAAGGAAAGAGTAACGGAAGGAGAGGAAGGCAAGGCAAAGCAAGGCAAGGCAAGTGTAACAAAAGGCAAGGCACTGCAAGGGGAAACAAGGGTAAGGCACGGCAACGCACGGCTAGGCAATGCACGGCCAAGCAAGGAAAGGGTAACGCAAGGCAAGGCACGGTGAGGAAAGGCAAGGCTAATGCACGACAATGCAGGGCTAGGCAATGCACGGCAAGGTAAGGAAAGCATAACGCAAGGCAAGGCACGGTCAGGCGAGGCAAGGCTAATGCACGACAACGCAAGGCTAGGCAGTGCTCGGCAAGGCAAGGAAAGAGTAACGGAAGGAAAGAAAGGCAAGGGAAAGCAAGGGAAGGCAAGGGTAACGGAAGGAACGGCACGGTAAGGGGAAACAAGGCTAAGGCACGACAACTCAGGACTGGGCAATGCAAGGCAAGGCAAGGAAAGGGTAACGCAAGGCAAGGCACGGTCAGGCGAGGCAAGGCTAATGCACGACAACGCAAGGCTAGGCAATGCACGGCTAGGCAAGGAAAGAGTAACGGAAGGAAAGGAAGGCAAGGCAAAGAAAGGCAAGGCAAGTGTAACGGAAGGAACGGCACAGCAAGGGGAAACAAGGCTAAGGCACGACAACGCACGGCTAGGCAGTGCACGGCTAGGCAGGGAAAGAGTAACGGAAGGAAAGAAAGGCAAGGGAAAGCAAGGGAAGGCAAGGCTAACGGAAGGAACGGCTCGGTACGGGGAAACAAGGCTAAGGCACGACAACGCAGGACTAGGCAATGCACGGCAAGGCAAAGAAAGGGTAACGCAAGGCAAGGCACGGTCAGGCGACGCAAGGCTAAGGCACCACAACGCAAGGCTAGGCAATGCACGGAAGGTAAGTTAAGAGTAACGGAAGGCAAGGAAGGCAAGGGAAAGCAAGGGTAGGCAAGGGCAACGGACGGAACGGCACGTTAAGGGGAAACAAGCCTAAGGCACGACAACGCAGGACTAGGCAATGCCCGGCAAGGCAAGGAAAGGGTAACGCAAGGCAAGGCACGGTCAGGCGAGCCAAGGCTAAGGCACGACAACGCAAGTCTAGGCAGTGCACGGCTAGGCAAGGAAAGAGTAACGGAAGGAAAGGAAGGCAAGGCAAATTAAGGCAAGGCAAGTGTAACGGAAGAAACGGCACAGCAAGGGGAAACAAGGCTAAGGCAAGACAACGCACGGCTAGGCAATGCACGGCAAGGGAAGTAAAGGGTAACGCAAGGCAAGGCACGGTCAGGCGAGGCAAGGCTAATGCACGACAACGCAAGGCTAGGCAATGCACGGCTAGGCAAGGAAAGAGTAACGGAAGGAAAGGAAGGCAAAGCAAAGCAAGGCAAGGCAAGTGCAACAAAAGGCACGGCACGGCAAGGGGAAACAAGGGTAAGGCACGACAACGCAAGGCTAGGCAGTGCACGGCAAGGCAAGGAAAGAGTAACGGAAGGAAAGAAAGGCAAGGGAAAGGAAGGGAAGGCAAGGCTAACGGACGGAACGGCACGGTACGGGGAAACAAGGCTAAGGCACGACAACGCAGGACTAGGCAATGCACGGCAAGGCAAAGAAAGGGTAAAGCAAGGCAAGGCACGGTCAGGCGACGCAAGGCTAAGGCACGACAACGCAAGGCTAGGCAATGCACGGAAGGTAAGTAAAGAGTAGCGGAAGGCAAGGAAGGCAAGGCAAAGAAAGGCAAGGCAAGTGTACCGGAAGGAACGGCACAGCAAGTGGAAACAAGGCTAAGGCACGACAACGCACGGCTAGGCAGTGCACGGCTAGGCAAGGAAAGAGTAACGGAAGGAAAGAAAGGCAAGGGAAAGCAAGGGAAGGCAAGGCTAACGGAAGGAACGGCACGGTACGGGGAAACAAGGCTAAGGCACGACAACGGAGGACTAGGCAATGCACGGCAAGGCAAAGAAAGGGTAACGCAAGGAAAGGCACGGTCAGGCGACGCAAGGCTAAGGCACGACAACGCAAGGCTAGGCAATGCACGGAAGGTAAGTAAAGAGTAACGGAAGGCAAGGAAGGCAAGGGAAAGCAAGGGAAGGCAAGGGCAACGGACGGAACGGCACGTTAAGGGGAAACAAGCCTAAGGCACGACAACGCAGGACTAGGCAATGCACGGCAAGGCAAGGAAAGGGTAACGCAAGGCAAGGCACGGTCAGGCGAGGCAACGCTAATGCACGAAAAAGCACGGCTAGGCAATGCACGGCAAGGCAAGGAAAGGGTAACGCAAGGCAAGGCACGGTCAGGCGAGGCAAGGCTAATGCACGACAACGCAAGGCTAGGCAGTGCTCGGCAAGGCAAGGAAAGAGTAACGGAAGGAAAGAAAGGCAAGGGAAAGCAAGGGAAGGCAAGGGTAACGGAAGGAAGGGCACGGTAAGGGGAAACAAGGGTAAGGCACGACAACGCAGGACTAGGCAATGCACGGCAAGGCAAAGAAAGGGTAACGCAAGGCAAGGCACGGTCAGGCGAGGCAAGGCTAATGCATGACAACGCAAGGCTAGGCAATGCACGGCTAGGCAAGGAAAGAGTAACGGAAGGAGAGGAAGGCAAGGCAAAGCAAGGCAAGGCAAGTGTAACAAAAGGCAAGGCACGGCAAGGGGAAACAATGGTAAGGCACGGCAACGCACGGCTAGGCAATGCACGGCCAAGCAAGGAAAGGGTAACGCAAGGCAAGGCACGGTGAGGAAAGGCAAGGCTAATGCACGACAATGCAGGGCTAGGCAATGCACGGCAAGGCAAGGAAAGCATAACGCAAGGCAAGGCACGGTCAGGCGAGGCAAGGCTAATGCACGACAACGCAAGGCTAGGCAGTGCTCGGCAAGGCAAGGAAAGAGTAAGGGAAGGAAAGAAAGGCAAGGGAAAGCAAGGGAAGGCAAGGGTAACGGAAGGAAGGGCACGGTAAGGGGAAACAAGGGTAAGGCACGACAACGCAGGACTAGGCAATGCACGGCAAGGCAAAGAAAGGGTAACGCAAGGCAAGGCACGGTCAGGCGAGGCAAGGCTAATGCACGACAACGCAAGGCTAGGCAATGCACGGCTAGGCAAGGAAAGAGTAACGGAAGGAGAGGAAGGCAAGGCAAAGCAAGGCAAGGCAAGTGTAACAAAAGGCAAGGCACGGCAAGGGGAAACAAGGGTAAGGCACGGCAACGCACGGCTAGGCAATGCACGGCCAAGCAAGGAAAGGGTAACGCAAGGCAAGGCACGGTCAGGCGAGCCAAGGCTAAGGCACGACAACGCAAGGCTAGGCAGTGCACGGCTAGGCAAGGAAAGAGTAACGGAAGGAAAGGAAGGCAAGGCAAAGTAAGGCAAGGCAAGTGTAACGGAAGAAACGGCACAGCAAGGGGAAACAAGGCTAAGGCAAGACAACGCACGGCTAGGCAACGCACGGCAAGGGAAGGAAAGGGTAACGCAAGGCAAGGCACGGTCAGGCGAGGCAAGGCTAATGCACGACAACGCAAGGCTAGGCAATGCATGGCTAGGCAAGGAAAGAGTAACGGAAGGAAAGGAAGGCAAAGCAAAGCAATGCAAGGCAAGTGTAACAAAAGGCACGGCACGGCAAGGGGAAACAAGGGTAAGGCACGACAACGCAAGGCTAGGCAGTGCACGGCAAGGCAAGGAAAGGGTAACGCAAGGCAAGGTACGGTGAGGCAAGGGAAGGCTAATGCACGACAACGCAAGGCTAGGCAGTGCACGGCTAGGCAAGGAAAGAGTAACGGAAGGAAAGGAAGGCAAGGCAAAGAAAGGCAAGGCAAGTGTAACGGAAGGAACGGCACAGCAAGGGGAAACAAGGCTAAGGCACGACAACGCACGGCTAGGCAGTGCACGGCTAGGCAAGGAAAGAGTAACGGAAGGAAAGAAAGGCAAGGGAAAGCAAGGGAAGGCAAGGCTAACGGAAGGAACGGCACGGTACGGGGAAACAAGGCTAAGGCACGACAACGCAGGACTAGGCAATGCACGGCAAGGCAAAGAAAGGGTAACGCAAGGCAAGGCACGGTCAGGCGACGCAAGGCTAAGGCACGACAACGCAAGGCTAGGCAATGCACGGAAGGTAAGTAAAGAGTAACGGAAGTCAAGGAAGGCAAGGGAAAGCAAGGGTAGGCAAGGGCAACGGACGGAACGGCACGTTAAGGGGAAACAAGCCTAAGGCACGACAACGCAGGACTAGGCAATGCACGGCAAGGCAAGGAAAGGGTAACGCAAGGCAAGGCACGGTCAGGCGAGGCAACGCTAATGCACGAAAAAGCACGGCTAGGCAATGCACGGCAAGGCAAGGAAAGGGTAACGCAAGGCAAGGCACGGTCAGGCGAGGCAAGGCTAATGCACGACAACGCAAGGCTAGGCAATGCACGGCAAGGCAAGGAAAGAGTAACGCAAGGCAATGCACGGTCAGGCGAGGCAAGGCTAAGGCACGACAACGCAAAGCTAGGCAATGCACGGCTAGGCAAGGAAAGAGTAACGGAAGGAGAGGAAGGCAAGGCAAAGCAAGGCAAGGCAAGTGTAACAAAAGGCAAGGCACGGCAAGGGGAAACAAGGGTAAGGCACGGCAACGCACGGCTAGGCAATGCACGGCCAAGCAAGGAAAGGGTAACGCAAGGCAAGGCACGGTGAGGAAAGGCAAGGCTAATGCACGACAATGCAGGGCTAGGCAATGCACGGCAAGGCAAGGAAAGCATAACGCAAGGCAAGGCACGGTCAGGCGAGGCAAGGCTAATGCACGACAACGCAAGGCTAGGCAGTGCTCGGCAAGGCAAGGAAAGAGTAAGGGAAGGAAAGAAAGGCAAGGGAAAGCAAGGGAAGGCAAGGGTAACGGAAGGAAGGGCACGGTAAGGGGAAACAAGGGTAAGGCACGACAACGCAGGACTAGGCAATGCACGGCAAGGCAAAGAAAGGGTAACGCAAGGCAAGGCACGGTCAGGCGAGGCAAGGCTAATGCACGACAACGCAAGGCTAGGCAATGCACGGCTAGGCAAGGAAAGAGTAACGGAAGGAGAGGAAGGCAAGGCAAAGCAAGGCAAGGCAAGTGTAACAAAAGGCAAGGCACGGCAAGGGGAAACAAGGGTAAGGCACGGCAACGCACGGCTAGGCAATGCACGGCCAAGCAAGGAAAGGGTAACGCAAGGCAAGGCACGGTCAGGCGAGCCAAGGCTAAGGCACGACAACGCAAGGCTAGGCAGTGCACGGCTAGGCAAGGAAAGAGTAACGGAAGGAAAGGAAGGCAAGGCAAAGCAAGGCAAGGCAAGTGTAACGGAAGAAACGGCACAGCAAGGGGAAACAAGGCTAAGGCAAGACAACGCACGGCTAGGCAACGCACGGCAAGGGAAGGAAAGGGTAACGCAAGGCAAGGCACGGTCAGGCGAGGCAAGGCTAATGCACGACAACGCAAGGCTAGGCAATGCATGGCTAGGCAAGGAAAGAGTAACGGAAGGAAAGGAAGGCAAAGCAAAGCAATGCAAGGCAAGTGTAACAAAAGGCACGGCACGGCAAGGGGAAACAAGGGTAAGGCACGACAACGCAAGGCTAGGCAGTGCACGGCAAGGCAAGGAAAGGGTAACGCAAGGCAAGGTACGGTGAGGCAAGGGAAGGCTAATGCACGACAACGCAAGGCTAGGCAGTGCACGGCTAGGCAAGGAAAGAGTAACGGAAGGAAAGGAAGGCAAGGCAAAGAAAGGCAAGGCAAGTGTAACGGAAGGAACGGCACAGCAAGGGGAAACAAGGCTAAGGCACGACAACGCACGGCTAGGCAGTGCACGGCTAGGCAAGGAAAGAGTAACGGAAGGAAAGAAAGGCAAGGGAAAGCAAGGGAAGGCAAGGCTAACGGAAGGAACGGCACGGTACGGGGAAACAAGGCTAAGGCACGACAACGCAGGACTAGGCAATGCACGGCAAGGCAAAGAAAGGGTAACGCAAGGCAAGGCACGGTCAGGCGACGCAAGGCTAAGGCACGACAACGCAAGGCTAGGCAATGCACGGAAGGTAAGTAAAGAGTAACGGAAGTCAAGGAAGGCAAGGGAAAGCAAGGGTAGGCAAGGGCAACGGACGGAACGGCACGTTAAGGGGAAACAAGCCTAAGGCACGACAACGCAGGACTAGGCAATGCACGGCAAGGCAAGGAAAGGGTAACGCAAGGCAAGGCACGGTCAGGCGAGGCAACGCTAATGCACGAAAAAGCACGGCTAGGCAATGCACGGCAAGGCAAGGAAAGGGTAACGCAAGGCAAGGCACGGTCAGGCGAGGCAAGGCTAATGCACGACAACGCAAGGCTAGGCAATGCACGGCAAGGCAAGGAAAGAGTAACGCAAGGCAATGCACGGTCAGGCGAGGCAAGGCTAAGGCACGACAACGCAAAGCTAGGCAATGCACGGCTAGGCAAGGAAAGAGTAACGGAAGGAGAGGAAGGCAAGGCAAAGCAAGGCAAGGCAAGTGTAACAAAAGGCAAGGCACGGCAAGGGGAAACAAGGGTAAGGCACGGCAACGCACGGCTAGGCAATGCACGGCCAAGCAAGGAAAGGGTAACGCAAGGCAAGGCACGGTGAGGAAAGGCAAGGCTAATGCACGACAATGCAGGGCTAGGCAATGCACGGCAAGGTAAGGAAAGCATAACGCAAGGCAAGGCACGGTCAGGCGAGGCAAGGCTAATGCACGACAACGCAAGGCTAGGCAATGCACGGCAAGGCAAGGAAAGAGTAACGCAAGGCAATGCACGGTCAGGCGAGGCAAGGCTAATGCACGACAACGCAAGGCTAGGCAATGCACGGCTAGGCAAGGAAAGAGTAACGGAAGGAGAGGAAGGCAAGGCAAAGCAAGGCAAGGCAAGTGTAACAAAAGGCAAGGCACGGCAAGGGGAAACAAGGGTAAGGCACGGCAACGCACGGCTAGGCAATGCACGGCCAAGCAAGGAAAGGGTAACGCAAGGCAAGGCACGGTGAGGAAAGGCAAGGCTAATGCACTACAATGCAGGGCTAGGCAATGCACCGCAAGGCAAGGAAAGCATAACACAAGGCAAGGCACGGTCAGGCGAGGCAAGGCTAATGCACGACAACGCAAGGCTAGGCAGTGCTCGGCAAGGCAAGGAAAGAGTAAGGGAAGGAAAGAAAGGCAAGGGAAAGCAAGGGAAGGCAAGGGTAACGGAAGGAACGGCACGGTAAGGGGAAACAAGGCTAAGGCACGACAACGCAGGACTAGGCAATGCACGGCAAGGCAAAGAAAGGGTAACGCAAGGCAAGGCACGGTCAGGCGAGGCAAGGCTAATGCACGACAACGCAAGGCTAGGCAATGCACGGCTAGGCAAGGAAAGAGTAACGGAAGGAGAGGAAGGCAAGGCAAAGCAAGGCAAGGCAAGTGTAACAAAAGGCAAGGCACGGCAAGGGGAAACAAGGGTAAGGCACGGCAACGCACGGCTAGGCAATGCACGGCCAAGCAAGGAAGGGGTAACGCAAGGCAAGGCACGGTCAGGCGAGGAAAGGCTAATGCACGACAACGCAAGGCTAGGCAATGCACGGCAAGGCAAGGAAAGGGTAACGCAAGGCAATGCACGGTCAGGCGAGGCAAGGCTAATGCACGACAACGCAAGGCTAGGCAATGCACGGCTAGGCAAGGAAAGAGTAACGGAAGGAAAGGAAGGCAAAGCAAAGCAAGGCAAGGCAAGTGTAACAAAAGGCACGGCACGGCAAGGGGAAACAAGGGTAAGGCACGACAACGCAAGGCTAGGCAGTGCACGGCAAGGCAAGGAAAGGGTAACGCAAGGCAAGGTACGGTGAGGCAAGGGAAGGCTAATGCACGACAACGCAAGGCTAGGCAGTGCACGGCTAGGCAAGGAAAGAGTAACGGAAGGAAAGGAAGGCAAGGCAAAGCAAGGCAAGGCAAGTGTAACAAAAGGCAAGGCACGGCAAGGGGAAACAAGGGTAAGGCACGGCAACGCACGGCTAGGCAATGCACGGCCAAGCAAGGAAAGGGTAACGCAAGGCAAGGCACGGTGAGGAAAGGCAAGGCTAATGCACGACAATGCAGGGCTAGGCAATGCACGGCAAGGCAAGGAAAGCATAACGCAAGGCAAGGCACGGTCAGGCGAGGCAAGGCTAATGCACGACAACGCAAGGCTAGGCAGTGCTCGGCAAGGCAAGGAAAGAGTAACGGAAGGAAAGAAAGGCAAGTGAAAGCAAGGGAAGGCAAGGGTAACGGAAGGAACGGCACGGTAAGGGGAAACAAGGCTAAGGCACGACAACGCAGGACTAGGCAATGCACGGCAAGGCAAGGAAAGGGTAACGCAAGGCAAGGCACGGTCAGGCGAGGCAAGGCTAAGGCAGGACAACGCAAGGCTAGGTAATGCACGGAAGGTAAGCAAAGAGTAACGGAAGGCAAGGAAGGCAAGGGAAGGCAAAGGTAAATGAAGGAACGGCACGGTAAGCGGAAACAAGGCTAAGGCACGACAACGCACGGCTAGGCAGTGCACGGCTAGGCAAGGAAAGGGAAGGAAAGGAAGGCAAGGCAAAGTAAGGCAAGGCACGTGTAACGGAAGAAACGGCACAGCAAGGGGAAACAAGGCTAAGGCAAGACAACGCACGGCTAGGCAATGCACGGCAAGGGAAGGAAAGGGTAACGCAAGGCAAGGCACGGTCAAGCGAGGCAAGGCTAATGCACGACAACGCAAGGCTAGGCAAGGCACGGCTAGGCAAGGAAAGAGTAACGGAAGGAAAGGAAGGCAAAGCAATGCAAGGCAAGGCAAGTGTAACGGAAGGAACGGCACAGCAAGGGGAAACAAGGCTAAGGCACGACAACGCACGGCTAGGCAGTGCACGGCTAGGCAAGGAAAGAGTAACGGAAGGAAAGAAAGGCAAGGGAAAGCAAGGGAAGGCAAGGCTAACGGAAGGAACGGCACGGTACGGGGAAACAAGGCTAAGGCACGACAACGCAGGACTAGGCAATGCACGGCAAGGCAAAGAAAGGGTAACGCAAGGCAAGGCACGGTCAGGCGACGCAAGGCTAAGGCACGACAACGCAAGGCTAGGCAATGCACGGAAGGTAAGTAAAGAGTAACGGAAGGCAAGGAAGGCAAGGGAAAGCAAGGGTAGGCAAGGGCAACGGACGGAACGGCACGTTAAGGGGAAACAAGCCTAAGGCACGACAACGCAGGACTAGGCAATGCACGGCAAGGCAAGGAAAGGGTAACGCAAGGCAAGGCACGGTCAGGCGAGGCAACGCTAATGCACGAAAAAGCACGGCTAGGCAATGCACGGCAAGGCAAGGAAAGGGTAACGCAAGGCAAGGCACGGTCAGGCGAGGCAAGGCTAATCCACGACAACGCAAGGCTAGGCAATGCACGGCAAGGCAAGGAAAGAGTAACGCAAGGCAATGCACGGTCAGGCGAGGCAAGGCTAAGGCACGACAACGCAAGGCTAGGCAGTGCTCGGCAAGGCAAGGAAAGAGTAACGGAAGGAAAGAAAGGCAAGGGAAAGCAAGGGAAGGCAAGGGTAACGGAAGGAACGGCACGGTAAGGGGAAACAAGGCTAAGGCACGACAACGCAGGACTAGGCAATGCACGGCAAGGCAAAGAAAGCGTAACGCAAGGCAAGGCACGGTCGGGCGAGGCAAGGCTAATGCACGACAACGCAAGGCTAGGCAATGCACGGCTAGGCAAGGAAAGAGTAACGGAAGGAGAGGAAGGCAAGGCAAAGCAAGGCAAGGCAAGTGTAACAAAAGGCAAGGCACGGCAAGGGGAAACAAGGGTAAGGCACGGCAACGCACGGCTAGGCAATGCACGGCCAAGCAAGGAAAGGGTAACGCAAGGCAAGGCACGGTGAGGAAAGGCAAGGCTAATGCACGACAATGCAGGGCTAGGCAATGCACGGCAAGGTAAGGAAAGCATAACGCAAGGCAAGGCACGGTCAGGCGAGGCAAGGCTAATGCACGACAACGCAAGGCTAGGCAGTGCTCGGCAAGGCAAGGAAAGAGTAACGGAAGGAAAGAAAGGCAAGGGAAAGCAAGGGAAGGCAAGGGTAACGGAAGGAACGGCACGGTAAGGGGAAACAAGGCTAAGGCACGACAACTCAGGACTGGGCAATGCAAGGCAAGGCAAGGAAAGGGTAACGCAAGGCAAGGCACGGTCAGGCGAGGCAAGGCTAATGCACGACAACGCAAGGCTAGGCAATGCACGGCTAGGCAAGGAAAGAGTAACGGAAGGAAAGGAAGGCAAGGCAAAGAAAGGCAAGGCAAGTGTAACGGAAGGAACGGCACAGCAAGGGGAAACAAGGCTAAGGCACGACAACGCACGGCTAGGCAGTGCACGGCTAGGCAGGGAAAGAGTAACGGAAGGAAAGAAAGGCAAGGGAAAGCAAGGGAAGGCAAGGCTAACGGAAGGAACGGCTCGGTACGGGGAAACAAGGCTAAGGCACGACAACGCAGGACTAGGCAATGCACGGCAAGGCAGAGAAAGAGTAACGGAAGGAAAGGCACGGTCAGGCGACGCAAGGCTAAGGCACCACAATGCAAGGCTAGGCAATGCACGGAAGGTAAGTTAAGAGTAACGGAAGGCAAGGAAGGCAAGGGAAAGCAAGGGTAGGCAAGGGCAACGGACGGAACGGCACGTTAAGGGGAAACAAGCCTAAGGCACGACAACGCAGGACTAGGCAATGCCCGGCAAGGCAAGGAAAGGGTAACGCAAGGCAAGGCACGGTCAGGCGAGCCAAGGCTAAGGCACGACAACGCAAGTCTAGGCAGTGCACGGCTAGGCAAGGAAAGAGTAACGGAAGGAAAGGAAGGCAAGGCAAATTAAGGCAAGGCAAGTGTAACGGAAGAAACGGCACAGCAAGGGGAAACAAGGCTAAGGCAAGACAACGCACGGCTAGGCAATGCACGGCAAGGGAAGTAAAGGGTAACGCAAGGCAAGGCACGGTCAGGCGAGGCAAGGCTAATGCACGACAACGCAAGGCTAGGCAATGCACGGCTAGGCAAGGAAAGAGTAACGGAAGGAAAGGAAGGCAAAGCAAAGCAAGGCAAGGCAAGTGCAACAAAAGGCACGGCACGGCAAGGGGAAACAAGGGTAAGGCACGACAACGCAAGGCTAGGCAGTGCACGGCAAGGCAAGGAAAGAGTAACGGAAGGAAAGAAAGGCAAGGGAAAGGAAGGGAAGGCAAGGCTAACGGACGGAACGGCACGGTACGGGGAAACAAGGCTAAGGCACGACAACGCAGGACTAGGCAATGCACGGCAAGGCAAAGAAAGGGTAAAGCAAGGCAAGGCACGGTCAGGCGACGCAAGGCTAAGGCACGACAACGCAAGGCTAGGCAATGCACGGAAGGTAAGTAAAGAGTAGCGGAAGGCAAGGAAGGCAAGGCAAAGAAAGGCAAGGCAAGTGTACCGGAAGGAACGGCACAGCAAGGGGAAACAAGGCTAAGGCACGACAACGCACGGCTAGGCAGTGCACGGCTAGGCAAGGAAAGAGTAACGGAAGGAAAGAAAGGCAAGGGAAAGCAAGGGAAGGCAAGGCTAACGGAAGGAACGGCACGGTACGGGGAAACAAGGCTAAGGCACGACAACGGAGGACTAGGCAATGCACGGCAAGGCAAAGAAAGGGTAACGCAAGGAAAGGCACGGTCAGGCGACGCAAGGCTAAGGCACGACAACGCAAGGCTAGGCAATGCACGGAAGGTAAGTAAAGAGTAACGGAAGGCAAGGAAGGCAAGGGAAAGCAAGGGAAGGCAAGGGCAACGGACGGAACGGCACGTTAAGGGGAAACAAGCCTAAGGCACGACAACGCAGGACTAGGCAATGCACGGCAAGGCAAGGAGAGGGTAACGCAAGGCAAGGCACGGTCAGGCGAGGCAACGCTAATGCACGAAAAAGCACGGCTAGGCAATGCACGGCAAGGCAAGGAAAGGGTAACGCAAGGCAAGGCACGGTGAGGAAAGGCAAGGCTAATGCACGACAATGCAGGGCTAGGCAATGCACGGCAAGGCAAGGAAAGCATAACGCAAGGCAAGGCACGGTCAGGCGAGGCAAGGCTAATGCACGACAACGCAAGGCTAGGCAGTGCTCGGCAAGGCAAGGAAAGAGTAAGGGAAGGAAAGAAAGGCAAGGGAAAGCAAGGGAAGGCAAGGGTAACGGAAGGAAGGGCACGGTAAGGGGAAACAAGGGTAAGGCACGACAACGCAGGACTAGGCAATGCACGGCAAGGCAAAGAAAGGGTAACGCAAGGCAAGGCACGGTCAGGCGAGGCAAGGCTAATGCACGACAACGCAAGGCTAGGCAATGCACGGCTAGGCAAGGAAAGAGTAACGGAAGGAGAGGAAGGCAAGGCAAAGCAAGGCAAGGCAAGTGTAACAAAAGGCAAGGCACGGCAAGGGGAAACAAGGGTAAGGCACGGCAACGCACGGCTAGGCAATGCACGGCCAAGCAAGGAAAGGGTAACGCAAGGCAAGGCACGGTCAGGCGAGCCAAGGCTAAGGCACGACAACGCAAGGCTAGGCAGTGCACGGCTAGGCAAGGAAAGAGTAACGGAAGGAAAGGAAGGCAAGGCAAAGTAAGGCAAGGCAAGTGTAACGGAAGAAACGGCACAGCAAGGGGAAACAAGGCTAAGGCAAGACAACGCACGGCTAGGCAACGCACGGCAAGGGAAGGAAAGGGTAACGCAAGGCAAGGCACGGTCAGGCGAGGCAAGGCTAATGCACGACAACGCAAGGCTAGGCAATGCATGGCTAGGCAAGGAAAGAGTAACGGAAGGAAAGGAAGGCAAAGCAAAGCAATGCAAGGCAAGTGTAACAAAAGGCACGGCACGGCAAGGGGAAACAAGGGTAAGGCACGACAACGCAAGGCTAGGCAGTGCACGGCAAGGCAAGGAAAGGGTAACGCAAGGCAAGGTACGGTGAGGCAAGGGAAGGCTAATGCACGACAACGCAAGGCTAGGCAGTGCACGGCTAGGCAAGGAAAGAGTAACGGAAGGAAAGGAAGGCAAGGCAAAGAAAGGCAAGGCAAGTGTAACGGAAGGAACGGCACAGCAAGGGGAAACAAGGCTAAGGCACGACAACGCACGGCTAGGCAGTGCACGGCTAGGCAAGGAAAGAGTAACGGAAGGAAAGAAAGGCAAGGGAAAGCAAGGGAAGGCAAGGCTAACGGAAGGAACGGCACGGTACGGGGAAACAAGGCTAAGGCACGACAACGCAGGACTAGGCAATGCACGGCAAGGCAAAGAAAGGGTAACGCAAGGCAAGGCACGGTCAGGCGACGCAAGGCTAAGGCACGACAACGCAAGGCTAGGCAATGCACGGAAGGTAAGTAAAGAGTAACGGAAGTCAAGGAAGGCAAGGGAAAGCAAGGGTAGGCAAGGGCAACGGACGGAACGGCACGTTAAGGGGAAACAAGCCTAAGGCACGACAACGCAGGACTAGGCAATGCACGGCAAGGCAAGGAAAGGGTAACGCAAGGCAAGGCACGGTCAGGCGAGGCAACGCTAATGCACGAAAAAGCACGGCTAGGCAATGCACGGCAAGGCAAGGAAAGGGTAACGCAAGGCAAGGCACGGTCAGGCGAGGCAAGGCTAATGCACGACAACGCAAGGCTAGGCAATGCACGGCAAGGCAAGGAAAGAGTAACGCAAGGCAATGCACGGTCAGGCGAGGCAAGGCTAAGGCACGACAACGCAAAGCTAGGCAATGCACGGCTAGGCAAGGAAAGAGTAACGGAAGGAGAGGAAGGCAAGGCAAAGCAAGGCAAGGCAAGTGTAACAAAAGGCAAGGCACGGCAAGGGGAAACAAGGGTAAGGCACGGCAACGCACGGCTAGGCAATGCACGGCCAAGCAAGGAAAGGGTAACGCAAGGCAAGGCACGGTGAGGAAAGGCAAGGCTAATGCACGACAATGCAGGGCTAGGCAATGCACGGCAAGGCAAGGAAAGCATAACGCAAGGCAAGGCACGGTCAGGCGAGGCAAGGCTAATGCACGACAACGCAAGGCTAGGCAGTGCTCGGCAAGGCAAGGAAAGAGTAACGGAAGGAAAGAAAGGCAAGGGAAAGCAAGGGAAGGCAAGGGTAACGGAAGGAACGGCACGGTAAGGGGAAACAAGGCTAAGGCACGACAACGCAGGACTAGGCAATGCACGGCAAGGCAAGGAAAGGGTAACGCAAGGCAAGGCACGGTCAGGCGAGGCAAGGCTAAGGCAGGACAACGCAAGGCTAGGCAATGCACGGAAGGCAAGCAAAGAGTAACGGAAGGCAAGGAAGGCAAGGGAAGGCAAAGGTAAAGGAAGGAACGGCACGGTAAGCGGAAACAAGGCTAAGGCACGACAACGCACGGCTAGGCAGTGCACGGCTAGGCAAGGAAAGGGAAGGAAAGGAAGGCAAGGCAAAGTAAGGCAAGGCACGTGTAACGGAAGAAACGGCACAGCAAGGGGAAACAAGGCTAAGGCAAGACAACGCACGGCTAGGCAATGCACGGCAAGGGAAGGAAAGGGTAACGCAAGGCAAGGCACGGTCAGGCGAGGCAAGGCTAATGCACGACAACGCAAGGCTAGGCAATGCACGGCTAGGCAAGGAAAGAGTAACGGAAGGAAAGGAAGGCAAAGCAATGCAAGGCAAGGCAAGTGTAACAAAAGGCACGGCACGGCAAGGGGAAACAAGGGTAAGGCACGACAACGCAAGGCTAGGCAGTGCACGGCAAGGCAAGGAAAGGGTAACGGAAGGCAAGGTACGGTTAGGCAAGGGAAGGCTAATGCACGACAACGCAAGGCTAGGCAGTGCACAGCTAGGCAAGGAAAGAGTAACGGAAGGAAAGGAAGGCAAGGCAAAGAAAGGCAAGGCAAGTGTAACGGAAGGAACGGCACAGCAAGGGGAAACAAGGCTAAGGCACGACAACGCACGGCTAGGCAGTGCACGGCTAGGCAAGGAAAGAGTAACGGAAGGAAAGAAAGGCAAGGGAAAGCAAGGGAAGGCAAGGCTAACGGAAGGAACGGCACGGTACGGGGAAACAAGGCTAAGGCACGACAACGCAGGACTAGGCAATGCACGGCAAGGCAAAGAAAGGGTAACGCAAGGCAAGGCACGGTCAGGCGACGCAAGGCTAAGGCACGACAACGCAAGGCTAGGCAATGCACGGAAGGTAAGTAAAGAGTAACGGAAGGCAAGGAAGGCAAGGGAAAGCAAGGGTAGGCAAGGGCAACGGACGGAACGGCACGTTAAGGGGAAACAAGCCTAAGGCACGACAACGCAGGACTAGGCAATGCCCGGCAAGGCAAGGAAAGGGTAACGCAAGGCAATGCACGGTCAGGCGAGGCAAGGCTAATGCACGACAACGCAAGGCTAGGCAGTGCTCGGCAAGGCAAGGAAAGAGTAACGGAAGGAAAGAAAGGCAAGGGAAAGCAAGGGAAGGCAAGGGTAACGGAAGGAACGGCACGGTAAGGGGAAACAAGGCTAAGGCACGACAACGCAGGACTAGGCAATGCACGGCAAGGCAAGGAAAGCATAACGCAAGGCAAGGCACGGTCAGGCGAGGCAAGGCTAATGCACGACAACGCAAGGCTAGGCAGTGCTCGGCAAGGCAAGGAAAGAGTAAGGGAAGGAAAGAAAGGCAAGGGAAAGCAAGGGAAGGCAAGGGTAACGGAAGGAAGGGCACGGTAAGGGGAAACAAGGGTAAGGCACGACAACGCAGGACTAGGCAATGCACGGCAAGGCAAAGAAAGGGTAACGCAAGGCAAGGCACGGTCAGGCGAGGCAAGGCTAATGCACGACAACGCAAGGCTAGGCAATGCACGGCTAGGCAAGGAAAGAGTAACGGAAGGAGAGGAAGGCAAGGCAAAGCAAGGCAAGGCAAGTGTAACAAAAGGCAAGGCACGGCAAGGGGAAACAAGGGTAAGGCACGGCAACGCACGGCTAGGCAATGCACGGCCAAGCAAGGAAAGGGTAACGCAAGGCAAGGCACGGTCAGGCGAGCCAAGGCTAAGGCACGACAACGCAAGGCTAGGCAGTGCACGGCTAGGCAAGGAAAGAGTAACGGAAGGAAAGGAAGGCAAGGCAAAGTAAGGCAAGGCAAGTGTAACGGAAGAAACGGCACAGCAAGGGGAAACAAGGCTAAGGCAAGACAACGCACGGCTAGGCAATGCACGGCAAGGGAAGGAAAGGGTAACGCAAGGCAAGGCACGGTCAGGCGAGGCAAGGCTAATGCACGACAACGCAAGGCTAGGCAATGCACGGCTAGGCAAGGAAAGAGTAACGGAAGGAAAGGAAGGCAAAGCAAAGCAAGGCAAGGCAAGTGTAACAAAAGGCACGGCACGGCAAGGGGAAACAAGGGTAAGGCACGACAACGCAAGGCTAGGCAGTGCACGGCAAGGCAAGGAAAGGGTAACGCAAGGCAAGGTACGGTGAGGCAAGGGAAGGCTAATGCACGACAACGCAAGGCTAGGCAGTGCACGGCTAGGCAAGGAAAGAGTAACGGAAGGAAAGGAAGGCAAGGCAAAGAAAGGCAAGGCAAGTGTAACGGAAGGAACGGCACAGCAAGGGGAAACAAGGCTAAGGCACGACAACGCACGGCTAGGCAGTGCACGGCTAGGCAAGGAAAGAGTAACGGAAGGAAAGAAAGGCAAGGGAAAGCAAGGGAAGGCAAGGCTAACGGAAGGAACGGCACGGTACGGGGAAACAAGGCTAAGGCACGACAACGCAGGACTAGGCAATGCACGGCAAGGCAAAGAAAGGGTAACGCAAGGCAAGGCACGGTCAGGCGACGCAAGGCTAAGGCACGACAACGCAAGGCTAGGCAATGCACGGAAGGTAAGTAAAGAGTAACGGAAGTCAAGGAAGGCAAGGGAAAGCAAGGGTAGGCAAGGGCAACGGACGGAACGGCACGTTAAGGGGAAACAAGCCTAAGGCACGACAACGCAGGACTAGGCAATGCACGGCAAGGCAAGGAAAGGGTAACGCAAGGCAAGGCACGGTCAGGCGAGGCAACGCTAATGCACGAAAAAGCACGGCTAGGCAATGCACGGCAAGGCAAGGAAAGGGTAACGCAAGGCAAGGCACGGTCAGGCGAGGCAAGGCTAATGCACGACAACGCAAGGCTAGGCAATGCACGGCAAGGCAAGGAAAGAGTAACGCAAGGCAATGCACGGTCAGGCGAGGCAAGGCTAAGGCACGACAACGCAAAGCTAGGCAATGCACGGCTAGGCAAGGAAAGAGTAACGGAAGGAGAGGAAGGCAAGGCAAAGCAAGGCAAGGCAAGTGTAACAAAAGGCAAGGCACGGCAAGGGGAAACAAGGGTAAGGCACGGCAACGCACGGCTAGGCAATGCACGGCCAAGCAAGGAAAGGGTAACGCAAGGCAAGGCACGGTGAGGAAAGGCAAGGCTAATGCACGACAATGCAGGGCTAGGCAATGCACGGCAAGGCAAGGAAAGCATAACGCAAGGCAAGGCACGGTCAGGCGAGGCAAGGCTAATGCACGACAACGCAAGGCTAGGCAGTGCTCGGCAAGGCAAGGAAAGAGTAACGGAAGGAAAGAAAGGCAAGGGAAAGCAAGGGAAGGCAAGGGTAACGGAAGGAACGGCACGGTAAGGGGAAACAAGGCTAAGGCACGACAACGCAGGACTAGGCAATGCACGGCAAGGCAAGGAAAGGGTAACGCAAGGCAAGGCACGGTCAGGCGAGGCAAGGCTAAGGCAGGACAACGCAAGGCTAGGCAATGCACGGAAGGCAAGCAAAGAGTAACGGAAGGCAAGGAAGGCAAGGGAAGGCAAAGGTAAAGGAAGGAACGGCACGGTAAGCGGAAACAAGGCTAAGGCACGACAACGCACGGCTAGGCAGTGCACGGCTAGGCAAGGAAAGGGAAGGAAAGGAAGGCAAGGCAAAGTAAGGCAAGGCACGTGTAACGGAAGAAACGGCACAGCAAGGGGAAACAAGGCTAAGGCAAGACAACGCACGGCTAGGCAATGCACGGCAAGGGAAGGAAAGGGTAACGCAAGGCAAGGCACGGTCAGGCGAGGCAAGGCTAATGCACGACAACGCAAGGCTAGGCAATGCACGGCTAGGCAAGGAAAGAGTAACGGAAGGAAAGGAAGGCAAAGCAATGCAAGGCAAGGCAAGTGTAACAAAAGGCACGGCACGGCAAGGGGAAACAAGGGTAAGGCACGACAACGCAAGGCTAGGCAGTGCACGGCAAGGCAAGGAAAGGGTAACGCAAGGCAAGGTACGGTTAGGCAAGGGAAGGCTAATGCACGACAACGCAAGGCTAGGCAGTGCACAGCTAGGCAAGGAAAGAGTAACGGAAGGAAAGGAAGGCAAGGCAAAGAAAGGCAAGGCAAGTGTAACGGAAGGAACGGCACAGCAAGGGGAAACAAGGCTAAGGCACGACAACGCACGGCTAGGCAGTGCACGGCTAGGCAAGGAAAGAGTAACGGAAGGAAAGAAAGGCAAGGGAAAGCAAGGGAAGGCAAGGCTAACGGAAGGAACGGCACGGTACGGGGAAACAAGGCTAAGGCACGACAACGCAGGACTAGGCAATGCACGGCAAGGCAAAGAAAGGGTAACGCAAGGCAAGGCACGGTCAGGCGACGCAAGGCTAAGGCACGACAACGCAAGGCTAGGCAATGCACGGAAGGTAAGTAAAGAGTAACGGAAGGCAAGGAAGGCAAGGGAAAGCAAGGGTAGGCAAGGGCAACGGACGGAACGGAACGTTAAGGGGAAACAAGCCTAAGGCACGACAACGCAGGACTAGGCAATGCACGGCAAGGCAAGGAAAGGGTAACGCAAGGCAATGCACGGTCAGGCGAGGCAAGGCTAATGCACGACAACGCAAGGCTAGGCAGTGCTCGGCAAGGCAAGGAAAGAGTAACGGAAGGCAAGAAAGGCAAGGGAAAGCAAGGGAAGGCAAGGGTAACGGAAGGAACGGCACGGTAAGGGGAAACAAGGCTAAGGCACGACAACGCAGGACTAGGCAATGCACGGCAAGGCAAAGAAAGGGTAACGCAAGGCAAGGCACGGTCAGGCGAGGCAAGGCTAATGCACGACAACGCAAGGCTAGGCAATGCACGGCTAGGCAAGGAAAGAGTAACGGAAGGAGAGGAAGGCAAGGCAAAGCAAGGCAAGGCAAGTGTAACAAAAGGCAAGGCACGGCAAGGGGAAACAAGGGTAAGGCACGGCAACGCACGGCTAGGCAATGCACGGCCAAGCAAGGAAAGGGTAACGCAAGGCAAGGCACGGTGAGGAAAGGCAAGTCTAATGCACGACAATGCAGGGCTAGGCAATGCACGGCAAGGCAAGGAAAGCATAACGCAAGGCAAGGCACGGTCAGGCGAGGCAAGGCTAATGCACGACAACGCAAGGCTAGGCAGTGCTCGGCAAGGCAAAGAAAGAGTAACGGAAGGAAAGAAAGGCAAGGGAAAGCAAGGGAAGGCAAGGGTAACGGAAGGAACGGCACGGTAAGGGGAAACAAGGCTAAGGCACGACAACGCAGGACTAGGCAATGCACGGCAAGGCAAAGAAAGGGTAACACAAGGCAAGGCACGGTCAGGCGAGGCAAGGCTAATGCACGACAACGCAAGGCTAGGCAATGCACGGCTAGGCAAGGAAAGAGTAACGGAAGGAGAGGAAGGCAAGGCAAAGCAAGGCAAGGCAAGTGTAACAAAAGGCAAGGCACGGCAAGGGGAAACAAGGGTAAGGCACGGCAACGCACGGCTAGGCAATGCACGGCCAAGCAAGGAAAGGGTAACGCAAGGCAAGGCACGGTCAGGCGAGCCAAGGCTAAGGCACGACAACGCAAGTCTAGGCAGTGCACGGCTAGGCAAGGAAAGAGTAACGGAAGGAAAGGAAGGCAAGGCAAAGTAAGGCAAGGCAAGTGTAACGGAAGAAACGGCACAGCAAGGGGAAACAAGGCTAAGGCAAGACAACGCACGGCTAGGCAATGCACGGCAAGGGAAGGAAAGGGTAACGCAAGGCAAGGCACGGTCAGGCGAGGCAAGGCTAATGCACGACAACGCAAGGCTAGGCAATGCACGGCTAGGCAAGGAAAGAGTAACGGATGGAAAGGAAGGCAAAGCAAAGCAAGGCAAGGCAAGTGCAACAAAAGGCACGGCACGGCAAGGGGAAACAAGGGTAAGGCACGACAACGCAAGGCTAGGCAGTGCACGGCAAGGCAAGGAAAGGGTAACGCAAGGCAAGGTACGGTGAGGCAAGGGAAGGCTAATGCACGACAACGCAAGGCTAGGCAGTGCACGGCTAGGCAAGGAAAGAGTAACGGAAGGAAAGGAAGGCAAGGCAAAGAAAGGCAAGGCAAGTGTAACGGAAGGAACGGCACAGCAAGGGGAAACAAGGCTAAGGCACGACAACGCACGGCTAGGCAGTGCACGGCTAGGCAAGGAAAGAGTAACGGAAGGAAAGAAAGGCAAGGGAAAGCAAGGGAAGGCAAGGCTAACGGAAGGAACGGCACGGTACGGGGAAACAAGGCTAAGGCACGACAACGCAGGACTAGGCAATGCACGGCAAGGCAAAGAAAGGGTAAAGCAAGGCAAGGCACGGTCAGGCGACGCAAGGCTAAGGCACGACAATGCAAGGCTAGGCAATGCACGGAAGGTAAGTAAAGAGTAACGGAAGGCAAGGAAGGCAAGGGAAAGCAAGGGTAGGCAAGGGCAACGGACGGAACGGCACGTTAAGGGGAAACAAGCCTAAGGCACGACAACGCAGGACTAGGCAATGCACGGCAAGGCAAGGAAAGGGTAACGCAAGGCAAGGCACGGTCAGGCGAGGCAACGCTAATGCACGAAAAAGCACGGCTAGGCAATGCACGGCAAGGCAAGGAAAGGGTAACGCAAGGCAAGGCACGGTCAGGCGAGGCAAGGCTAATGCAAGACAACGCAAGGCTAGGCAATGCACGGCAAGGCAAGGAAAGAGTAACGCAAGGCAATGCACGGTCAGGCGAGGCAAGGCTAAGGCACGACAACGCAAGGCTAGGCAATGCACGGCTAGGCAAGGAAAGAGTAACGGAAGGAGAGGAAGGCAAGGCAAAGCAAGGCAAGGCAAGTGTAACAAAAGGCAAGGCACGGCAAGGGGAAACAAGGGTAAGGCACGGCAACGCACGGCTAGGCAATGCACGGCCAAGCAAGGAAAGGGTAACGCAAGGCAAGGCACGGTGAGGAAAGGCAAGGCTAATGCACGACAATGCAGGGCTAGGCAATGCACGGCAAGGCAAGGAAAGCATAACGCAAGGCAAGGCACGGTCAGGCGAGGCAAGGCTAATGCACGACAACGCAAGGCTAGGCAGTGCTCGGCAAGGCAAGGAAAGAGTAACGGAAGGAAAGAAAGGCAAGGGAAAGCAAGGGAAGGCAAGGGTAACCGAAGGAACGGCACGGTAAGGGGAAACAAGGCTAAGGCACGACAACGCAGGACTAGGCAATGCACGGCAAGGCAAGGAAAGGGTAACGCAAGGCAAGGCACGGTCAGGCGAGGCAAGGCTAAGGCAGGACAACGCAAGGCTAGGCAATGCACGGAAGGCAAGCAAAGAGTAACGGAAGGCAAGGAAGGCAAGGGAAGGCAAAGGTAAAGGAAGGAACGGCACGGTAAGCGGAAACAAATCTAAGGCACGACAACGCACGGCTAATCAGTGCACGGCTAGGCAAGGAAAGGGAAGGAAAGGAAGGGAAGGCAAAGTAAGGCAAGGCACGTGTAACGGAAGAAACGGCACAGCAAAGGGAAACAAGGCTAAGGCAAGACAACGCACGGCTAGGCAATGCACGGCAAGGGAAGGAAAGGGTAACGCAAGGCAAGGCACGGTCAGGCGAGGCAAGGCTAATGCACGACA
Source organism: Macrotis lagotis (assembly GCF_037893015.1). NCBI lineage: Eukaryota > Metazoa > Chordata > Mammalia > Peramelemorphia > Peramelidae > Macrotis > Macrotis lagotis. The sequence continues at coordinate 196,701 of NW_027422165.1, read as the reverse complement.
ACGCAAGGCTAGGCAATGCACGGCTAGGCAAGGAAAGAGTAACGGAAGGAAAGGAAGGCAAAGCAATGCAAGGCAAGGCAATTGTAACAAAAGGCACGGCACGGCAAGGGGAAACAAGGGTAAGGCACGACAACGCAAGGCTAGGCAACAAGGGTAAGGCACGACAACGCAAGGCTAGGCAGTGCACGGCAAGGCAAGGAAAGGGTAAGGCAAGGCAAGGCACGGTCAGGCGAGGCAACGCTAATGCACGAAAAAGCACGGCTAGGCAATGCACGGCAAGGCAAGGAAAGGGTAACGCAAGGCAAGGCACGGTCAGGTGAGGCAAGGCTAATGCACGACAACGCAAGGCTAGGCAATGCACGGCAAGGCAAGGAAAGGGTAACGCAAGGCAATGCACGGTCAGGCGAGGCAAGGCTAATGCACGACAACGCAAGGCTAGGCAGTGCTCGGCAAGGCAAGGAAAGAGTAACGGAAGGAAAGAAAGGCAAGGGAAAGCAAGGGAAGGCAAGGGTAACGGAAGGAACGGCACGGTAAGGGGAAACAAGGCTAAGGCACGACAACGCAGGACTAGGCAATGCACGGCAAGGCAAAGAAAGGGTAACGGAAGGAGAGGAAGGCAAGGCAAAGCAAGCCAAGGCAAGTGTAACAAAAGGCAAGGCACGGCAAGGGGAAACAAAGGTAAGGCACGGCAACGCACGGCTAGGCAATGCACGGCCAAGCAAGGAAAGGGTAACGCAAGGCAAGGCACGGTGAGGAAAGGCAAGGCTAAGGCACGACAATGCAGGGCTAGGCAATGCACGGCAAGGGAAGGAAAGGGTAACGCAAGGCAAGGCACGGTCAGGCGAGGCAAGGCTAAGGCAGGACAACGGAAGTCTAGGCAATGCACGGAAGGCAAGCAAAGAGTAACGGAAGGCAAGGAAGGCAAGGGAAGGCAAAGGTAAAGGAAGGAACGGCACGGTAAGCGGAAACAAGGCTAAGGCACGACAACTCAGGACTAGGCAATGCAAGGCAAGGCAAGGAAAGGGTAACGCAAGGCAAGGCACGGTCAGGCGAGCCAAGGCTAAGGCACGACAACGCAAGTCTAGGCAGTGCACGGCTAGGCAAGGAAAGAGTAACGGAAGGAAAGGAAGGCAAGGCAAAGTAAGGCAAGGCAAGTGTAACGGAAGAAACGGCACAGCAAGGGGAAACAAGGCTAAGGCAAGACAACGCACGTCTAGGCATTGCACGGCAAGGCAAGGAAAGGGTAACGCAAGGCAAGGTACGGTGAGGCAAGGGAAGGCTAATGCACGACAACGCAAGGCTAGGCAGTGCACGGCTAGGCAAGGAAAGAGTAACGGAAGGAAAGGAAGGCAAGGCAAAGAAAGGCAAGGCAAGTGTAACGGAAGGAACGTCACAGCAAGGGGAAACAAGGCTAAGGCACGACAACGCACGGCTAGGCAGTGCACGGCTAGGCAAGGAAAGAGTAACGGAAGGAAAGAAAGGCAAGGGAAAGCAAGGGAAGGCAAGGCTAACGGAAGGAACGGCACGGTACGGGGAAACAAGGCTAAGGCACGACAACGCAGGACTAGGCAATGCACGGCAAGGCAAAGAAAGGGTAACGCAAGGCAAGGCACGGTCAGGCGACGCAAGGCTAAGGCATGACAACGCAAGGCTAGGCAATGCACGGAAGGTAAGTAAAGAGTAACGGAAGGCAAGGAAGGCAAGGGAAAGCAAGGGTAGGCAAGGGCAACGGACGGAACGGCACGTTAAGGGGAAACAAGCCTAAGGCACGACAACGCAGGACTAGGCAAAGCACGGCAAGGCAAGGAAAGGGTAACGCAAGGCAAGGCACGGTCAGGCGAGGCAAGGCTAATGCACGACAACGCAAGGCTAGGCAATGCACGGCAAGGCAAGGAAAGGGTAACGCAAGGCAATGCACGGTCAGGCGAGGCAAGGCTAATGCACGACAACGCAAGGCTAGGCAGTGCTCGGCAAGGCAAGGAATGAGTAACGGAAGTAAAGAAAGGCAAGGGAAAGCAAGGGAAGGCAAGGGTAACGGAAGGAACGGCACGGTAAGGGGAAACAAGGCTAAGGCACGAAAACGCAGGACTAGGCAATGCACGGCAAGGCAAAGAAAGGGTAACGCAAGGCAAGGCACGGTCAGGCGAGGCAAGGCTAATGCACGACAACGCAAGGCTAGGCAATGCACGGCTAGGCAAGGAAAGAGTAACGGAAGGAGAGGAAGGCAAGGCAAAGCAAGCCAAGGCAAGTGTAAGAAAAGGCAAGGCACGGCAAGGGGAAACAAGGGTAAGGCACGGCAACGCACGGCTAGGCAATGCACGGCCAAGCAAGTTAAGGGTAACGCAAGGCAAGGCACGGTGAGGAAAGGCAAGGCTAATGCACGACAATGCAGGGCTAGGCAATGCACGGCAAGGCACGGAAAGCATAACGCAAGGCAAGGCACGGTCAGGCGAGGCAAGGCTAATGCACGCAACGCAAGGCTAGGCAGTGCTCGGCAAGGCAAGGAAAGAGTAAGGGAAGGAAAGAAAGGCAAGGGAAAGCAAGGGAATGCAAGGGTAACGGAAGGAACGGCACGGTAAGGGGAAACAAGGCTAATGCACGACAACGCAGGATTAGGCAATGCACGGCAAGGCAAGGAAAGGGTAACGCAAGGCAAGGCACGGTCAGGCGAGGCAAGGCTAAGGCAGGACAACGCAAGGCTAGGCAATGCACGGAAGGCAAGCAAAGAGTAACGGAAGGCAAGGAAGGCAAGGGAAGGCAAAGGTAAAGGTAGGAACGGCACGGTAAGCGGAAACAAGGCTAAGGCACGACAACTCAGGACTAGGCAATGCAAGGCAAGGCAAGGAAAGGGTAACGCAAGGCAAGGCACGGACAGGCGAGGCAAGGCTAATGCAAGACAACGCAAGGCTAGGCAATGCACGGCTAGGCAAGGAAAGAGTAACGGAAGGAAAGGAAGGCAAGGCAAAGAAAGGCAAGGCAAGTGTAACGGAAGGAACGGCACAGCAAGGGGAAACAAGGCTAAGGCACGACAACGCACGGCTAGGCAGTGCACGGCTAGGCAAGGAAAGAGTAACGGAAGGAAAGAAAGTCAAGGGAAAGCAAGGGAAGGCAAGGCTAACGGAAGGAACGGCACGGTACGGGGAAACAAGGCTAAGGCACGACAACGCAGGACTAGGCAATGCACGGCAAGGCAAAGAAAGGGTAACGCAAGGCAAGGCACGGTCAGGCGACGCAAGTCTAAGGCACGACAACGCAAGGCTAGGCAATGCACGGAAGGTAAGTAAAGAGTAACGGAAGGCAAGGAAGGCAAGGGAAAGCAAGGGTAGGCAAGGGCAACGGACGGAACGGCACGTTAAGGGGAAACAAGCCTAAGGCACGACAACGCAGGACTAGGCAATGCACGGCAAGGCAAGGAAAGGGTAACGCAAGGCAAGGCACGGTCAGGCGAGGCAACGCTAATGCACGAAAAAGCACGGCTAGGCAATGCACGGCAAGGCAAGGAAAGGGTAACGCAAGGCAAGGCACGGTCAGGCGAGGCAAGGCTAATGCACGACAACGCAAGGCTAGGCAATGCACGGCAAGGCAAGGAAAGGGTAACGCAAGGCAATGCACGGTCAGGCGAGGCAAGGCTAATGCACGACAACGCAAGGCTAGGCAGTGCTCGGCAAGGCAAGGAAAGAGTAACGGAAGGAAAGAAAGGCAAGGGAAAGCAAGGGAAGGCAAGGGTAACGGAAGGAACGGCACGGTAAGCGGAAACAAGGCTAAGGCACGACAACGCAGGACTAGGCAATGCACGGCAAGGCAAAGAAAGCGTAACGCAAGGCAAGGCACGGTCAGGCGAGGCAAGGCTAATGCACGACAACGCAAGGCTAGGCAATGCACGGCTAGGCAAGGAAAGAGTAACGGAAGGAGAGGAAGGCAAGGCAAAGCAAGGCAAGGCAAGTGTAACAAAAGGCAAGGCACGGCAAGGGGAAACAAGGGTAAGGCACGGCAACGCACGGCTAGGCAATGCACGGCCAAGCAAGGAAAGGGTAACGCAAGGCAAGGCACGGTGAGGAAAGGCAAGGCTAATGCACGACAATGCAGGGCTAGGCAATGCACGGCAAGGCAAGGAAAGCATAACGCAAGGCAAGGCACGGTCAGGCGAGGCAAGGCTAATGCACGACAACGCAAGGCTAGGCAGTGCTCGGCAAGGCAAGGAAAGAGTAACGGAAGGAAAGAAAGGCAAGGGAAAGCAAGGGAAGGCAAGGGTAACGGAAGGAACGGCACGGTAAGGGGAAACAAGGCTAAGGCACGACAACGCAGGACTAGGCAATGCACGGCAAGGCAAGGAAAGGGTAACGCAAGGCAAGGCACGGTCAGGCGAGGCAAGGCTAAGGCAGGACAACGCAAGGCTAGGCAATGCACGGAAGGCAAGCAAAGAGTAACGGAAGGCAAGGAAGGGAAGGGAAGGCAAAGGTAAAGGAAGGAACGGCACGGTAAGCGGAAACAAGGCTAAGGCACGAAAACTCAGGACTAGGCAATGCACGGCAAGGGAAGGAAAGGGTAACGCAAGGCAATGCACGGACAGGCGAGGCAAGGCTAATGCACGACAACGCAAGGCTAGGCAGTGCTCGGCAAGGCAAGGAAAGAGTAACGGAAGGAAAGAAAGGCAAGGGAAAGCAAGGGAAGGAAAGGGTAACGGAAGCAACGGCACGGTAAGGGGAAACAAGGCTAAGGCACGACAACGCAGGACGAGGCAATGCACGGCAAGGCAAGGAAAGGGTAACGCAAGGCAAGGCACGGTGAGGCGAGGCAAGGCTAAGGCACGACAACGCAAGTCTAGGCAGTGCACGGCTAGGCAAGGAAAGAGTAACGGAAGGAGAGGAAAGCAAGGCAAAGCAAGGCAAGGCAAGTGTAACAAAAGGCAAGCCACGGCAAGGGGAAACAAGGGTAAGGCACGGCAACGCACGGCTAGGCAATGCATGGCTAGGCAAGGAAAGGGTAACGCAAAGCAAGGCAGGGTGAGTCAAGGGAAGGCTAATGCACGACAACGCTCGGATAGGCAATGCACGGCAAGGCAAGGAAAGGGCAACGCAAGGCAAGGCACTGTCAGGCGAGCCAAGGCTAAGGCATGACAAAGCAAGTCTAGGCAGTGCACGGCTAGGCAAGGAAAGAGTAACGGAAGGAAAGGAAGGCAAGGCAAAGTAAGGCAAGGCAAGTGTAACGGAAGAAACGGCACAGCAAGGGGAAACAAGGCTAAGGCAAGACAACGCACGACTAGGCAATGCACGGCAAGGGAAGGAAAGGGTAACGCAAGGCAAGGCACGGTCAGGCGAGGCAAGGCTAATGCAAGACAACGCAAGGCTAGGCAATGCACGGCTAGGCAAGGAAAGAGTAACGGAAGGAAAGGAAGGCAAAGCAAAGCAAGGCAAGGCAAGTGTAACAAAAGGCACGGCACGGCAAGGGGAAACAAGGGTAAGGCACGACAACGCAAGGCTAGGAAGTGCACGGCAAGGCAAGGAAAGGGTAACGCAAGGCAAGGTACGGTGAGGCAAGGGAAGGCTAATGCACGACAACGCAAGGCTAGGCAGTGCACAGCTAGGCAAGGAAAGAGTAACGGAAGGAAAGGAAGGCAAGGCAAATAAAGGCAAGGCAAGTGTAACGGAAGGAACGGCACAGCAAGGGGAAACAAGGCTAAGGCACGACAACGCACGGCTAGGCAGTGCACGGCTAGGCAAGGAAAGAGTAACGGAAGGAAAGAAAGGCAAGGGAAAGCAAGGGAAGGCAAGGCTAACGGAAGGAACGGCACGGTACGGGGAAACAAGGCTAAGGCACGACAACGCAGGACTAGGCAATGCACGGCAAGGCAAAGAAAGGGTAACGCAAGGCAAGGCACGGTCAGGCGACGCAAGGCTAAGGCACGACAACGCAAGGCTAGGCAATGCACGGCAAGGCAAGGAAAGGGTAACGCAAGGCCATGCACGGTCAGGCGAGGCAAGGCTAATGCACGACAACGCAAGGCTAGGCAGTGCTCGGCAAGGCAAGGAAAGAGTAACGGAAGGAAAGAAAGGCAAGGGAAAGCAAGGGAAGGCAAGGGTAACGGAAGGAACGGCACGGTAAGGGGAAACAAGGCTAAGGCACGACAACGCAGGACTAGGCAATGCACGGCAAGGCAAGGAAAGGGTAACGCAAGGCAAGGCACGGTCAGGGGACGCAAGGCTAATGCACGACAACGCAAGGCTAGGCAATGCACGGCTAGGCAAGGAAAGAGTAACGGAAGGAGAGGAAGGCAAGGCAAAGCAAGGCAAGGCAAGTGTAACAAAAGGCAAGGCACGGCAAGGGGAAACAAGGCTAAGGCACGGCAACGCACGGCTAGGCAATGCACCGCCAAGCAAGAAAAGGGTAACGCAAGGCAAGGCACGGTGAGGAAAGGCAAGGCTAATGCACGACAATGCAGGGCTAGGCAATGCACGGCAAGGCAAGGAAAGCATAACGCAAGGCAAGGCACGGTCAGGCGAGCCAAGGCTAATGCACGACAACGCAACGCTAGGCAGTGCTCGGCAAGGCAAGGAAAGAGTAACGGAAGGAAAGAAAGGCAAGGGAAAGCAAGGGAAGGCAAGGGTAACGGAAGGAACGGCACGGTAAGGGGAAACAAGGCTAAGGCAAGACAACGCACGGCTAGGCAATGCACGGCAAGGGAAGGAAAGGTTAACGCAAGGCAAGGCACGGTCAGGCGAGGCAAGGCTAATGCACGACAACGCAAGGCTAGGCAATGCACGGAAGGCAAGCAAAGAGTAACGGAAGGAAAGGAAGGCAAAGGAAGGCAAGGCAAGTGTAACAAAAGGCAAAGGCAAGGGGAAACAAGGGTAAGGCACGACAACGCAAGGCTATGCAGTGCACGGCAAGGCAAGGAAAGGGTAACGCAAGGCAAGGTACGGTGAGGCAAGGGAAGGCTAAGGCACGACAACGCAAGGCTAGGCAGTGCACAGCAGGCAAGGAAAGAGTAACGGAAGGAAAGAAAGGCAAGGGAAAGCAAGGGAAGGCAAGGCTAACGGAAGGAACGGCACGGTACGGGGAAACAAGGCTAAGGCACGACAACGCAGGACTAGCACGGCAAAGAAAGGGTAACGCAAGGCAAGGCACCGTCAGGCGACGCAAGGCTAAGGCACGGCAAGGCTAAATGCACGGAAGGTAAGTAAAGAGTAACGGAAGGCAAGGAAGGCAAGGGAAAGCAAGGGTAAGGCAACGGACGGAACGGCACGTTAAGGGGAAACAAGCCTAAGGCACGACAACGCAGGACTAGGCAATGCACGGCAAGGCAAGGAAAGGGTAACGCAAGGCAAGGCACGGTCAGGCGAGGCAACGCTAATGCACGAAAAAGCACGGCTAGGCAATGCACGGCAAGGCAAGGAAAGGGTAACGCAAGGCAAGGCCGGTCAGGCGAGGCAAGGCTAATGCACGACAACGCAAGGCTAGGCAATGCACGGCAAGGCAAGGAAAGGGTAACGCAAGGCAATGCACGGTCAGGCGAGGCAAGGCTAATGCACGACAACGCAAGGCTAGGCAGTGCTCGGCAAGGCAAGGAAAGAGTAACGGAAGGAAAGAAAGGCAAGGGAAAGCAAGGGAAGGCAAGGGTAACGGAAGGAACGGCACGGTAAGGGGAAACAAGGCTAAGGCACGACAACGCAGGACTAGGCAATGCACGGCAAGGCAAAGAAAGGGTAACGCAAGGCAAGGCACGGTCAGGCGAGGCAAGGCTAATGCACGACAACGCAAGGCTAGGCAATGCACGGCTAGGCAAGGAAAGAGTAACGGAAGGAGAGGAAGGCAAGGCAAAGCAAGGCAAGGCAAGTGTAACAAAAGGCAAGGCACGGCAAGGGGAAACAAGGGTAAGGCACGGCAACGCACGGCTAGGCAATGCACGGCCAAGCAAGGAAAGGGTAACGCAAGGCAAGGCACGGTCAGGCGAGCCAAGGCTAAGGCACGACAACGCAAGTCTAGGCAGTGCACGGCTAGGCAAGGAAAGAGTAACGGAAGGAAAGGAAGGCAAGGCAAAGTAAGGCAAGGCAAGTGTAACGGAAGAAACGGCACAGCAAGGGGAAACAAGGCTAAGGCAAGACAACGCACGGCTAGGCAATGCACGGCAAGGGAAGGAAAGGGTAACGCAAGGCAAGGCACGGTCAGGCGAGGCAAGGCTAATGCACGACAACGCAAGGCTAGGCAATGCACGGCTAGGCAAGGAAAGAGTAACGGAAGGAAAGGAAGGCAAAGCAATGCAAGGCAAGGCAATTGTAACAAAAGGCACGGCACGGCAAGGGGAAACAAGGGTAAGGCACGACAACGCAAGGCTAGGCAGTGCACGGCAAGGCAAGGAAAGGGTAACGCAAGGCAAGGCACGGTCAGGCGAGGCAACGCTAATGCACGAAAAAGCACGGCTAGGCAATGCACGGCAAGGCAAGGAAAGGGTAACGCAAGGCAAGGCACGGTCAGGTGAGGCAAGGCTAATGCACGACAACGCAAGGCTAGGCAATGCACGGCAAGGCAAGGAAAGGGTAACGCAAGGCAATGCACGGTCAGGCGAGGCAAGGCTAATGCACGACAACGCAAGGCTAGGCAGTGCTCGGCAAGGCAAGGAAAGAGTAACGGAAGGAAAGAAAGGCAAGGGAAAGCAAGGGAAGGCAAGGGTAACGGAAGGAACGGCACGGTAAGGGGAAACAAGGCTAAGGCACGACAACGCAGGACTAGGCAATGCACGGCAAGGCAAAGAAAGGGTAACGGAAGGAGAGGAAGGCAAGGCAAAGCAAGCCAAGGCAAGTGTAACAAAAGGCAAGGCACGGCAAGGGGAAACAAAGGTAAGGCACGGCAACGCACGGCTAGGCAATGCACGGCCAAGCAAGGAAAGGGTAACGCAAGGCAAGGCACGGTGAGGAAAGGCAAGGCTAAGGCACGACAATGCAGGGCTAGGCAATGCACGGCAAGGGAAGGAAAGGGTAACGCAAGGCAAGGCACGGTCAGGCGAGGCAAGGCTAAGGCAGGACAACGGAAGTCTAGGCAATGCACGGAAGGCAAGCAAAGAGTAACGGAAGGCAAGGAAGGCAAGGGAAGGCAAAGGTAAAGGAAGGAACGGCACGGTAAGCGGAAACAAGGCTAAGGCACGACAACTCAGGACTAGGCAATGCAAGGCAAGGCAAGGAAAGGGTAACGCAAGGCAAGGCACGGTCAGGCGAGCCAAGGCTAAGGCACGACAACGCAAGTCTAGGCAGTGCACGGCTAGGCAAGGAAAGAGTAACGGAAGGAAAGGAAGGCAAGGCAAAGTAAGGCAAGGCAAGTGTAACGGAAGAAACGGCACAGCAAGGGGAAACAAGGCTAAGGCAAGACAACGCACGTCTAGGCATTGCACGGCAAGGCAAGGAAAGGGTAACGCAAGGCAAGGTACGGTGAGGCAAGGGAAGGCTAATGCACGACAACGCAAGGCTAGGCAGTGCACGGCTAGGCAAGGAAAGAGTAACGGAAGGAAAGGAAGGCAAGGCAAAGAAAGGCAAGGCAAGTGTAACGGAAGGAACGTCACAGCAAGGGGAAACAAGGCTAAGGCACGACAACGCACGGCTAGGCAGTGCACGGCTAGGCAAGGAAAGAGTAACGGAAGGAAAGAAAGGCAAGGGAAAGCAAGGGAAGGCAAGGCTAACGGAAGGAACGGCACGGTACGGGGAAACAAGGCTAAGGCACGACAACGCAGGACTAGGCAATGCACGGCAAGGCAAAGAAAGGGTAACGCAAGGCAAGGCACGGTCAGGCGACGCAAGGCTAAGGCATGACAACGCAAGGCTAGGCAATGCACGGAAGGTAAGTAAAGAGTAACGGAAGGCAAGGAAGGCAAGGGAAAGCAAGGGTAGGCAAGGGCAACGGACGGAACGGCACGTTAAGGGGAAACAAGCCTAAGGCACGACAACGCAGGACTAGGCAAAGCACGGCAAGGCAAGGAAAGGGTAACGCAAGGCAAGGCACGGTCAGGCGAGGCAAGGCTAATGCACGACAACGCAAGGCTAGGCAATGCACGGCAAGGCAAGGAAAGGGTAACGCAAGGCAAGGCACGGTCAGGCGAGGCAAGGCTAAGGCAGGACAACGCAAGGCTAGGCAATGCACGGAAGGCAAGCAAAGAGTTACGGAAGGCAAGGAAGGCAAGGGAAGGCAAAGGTAAAGGAAGGAACGGCACGGTAAGCGGAAACAAGGCTAAGGCACGACAACTCAGGACTAGGCAATGCAAGGCAAGGCAAGGAAAGGGTAACGCAAGGCAAGGCACGGACAGGCGAGGCAAGGCTAATGCAAGACAACGCAAGGCTAGGCAATGCACGGCTAGGCAAGGAAAGAGTAACGGAAGGAAAGGAAGGCAAGGCAAAGAAAGGCAAGGCAAGTGTAACGGAAGGAACGGCACAGCAAGGGGAAACAAGGCTAAGGCACGACAACGCACGGCTAGGCAGTGCACGGCTAGGCAAGGAAAGAGTAACGGAAGGAAAGAAAGTCAAGGGAAAGCAAGGGAAGGCAAGGCTAACGGAAGGAACGGCACGGTACGGGGAAACAAGGCTAAGGCACGACAACGCAGGATTAGGCAATGCACGGCAAGGCAAGGAAAGGGTAACGCAAGGCACGGCACGGTCAGGCGAGGCAAGGCTAAGGCACGACAACGCAAGGCTAGGCAATGCACGGAAGGCAAGCAAAGAGTAACGGAAGGCAAGGAAGGCAAGGGAAAGCAAGGGTAGGCAAGGGCAACGGACGGAACGGCACGGTAAGGGGAAACAAGGCTAAGGCACGACAACGCAGGACTAGGCAATGCACGGCAAGGCAAGGAAAGGGTAACGCAAGGCAAGGCACGGTCAGGCGAGGCAAGGCTAATGCAAGACAACGCAAGGCTAGGCAATGCACGGCTAGGCAAGGAAAGAGTAACGGAAGGAAAGGAAGGCAAGGCAAAGAAAGCAAGGCAAGTGTAACGGAAGGAACGGCAACAAGGGGAAACAAGGCTAAGGCACGGCACGGCTAGGCAGTGCACGGCTAGGCAAGGAAAGAGTAACGGAAGGAAAGAAAGTAAGGGAAAGCAAGGGAAGGCAAGGCTAACGCACGACAACGCAAGGCTAGGCAATGCACGGCAAGGCAAGGAAAGGGTAACGCAAGGCAAGGCACGGTCAGGCGAGGCAAGGCTAAGGCACGACAACGCAAGGCTAGGCAGTGCACGGCAAGGCAAGGAAAGAGTAACGGAAGGAAAGAAAGGCAAGGGAAAGCAAGGGAAGGCAAGGGTAACGGAAGGAACGGCACGGTAAGGGGAAACAAGGCTAAGGCACGACAACGCAGGACTAGGCAATGCACGGCAAGGCAAGGAAAGGGTAACGCAAGGCAAGGCACGGTCAGGCGAGGCAAGGCTAATGCACGACAACGCAAGGCTAGGCAATGCACGACTAGGCAAGGAAAGAGTAACGGAAGGAGAGGAAGGCAAGGCAAAGCAAGGCAAGGCAAGTGTAACAAAAGGCAAGGCACGGCAAGGGGAAACAAGGCTAAGGCACGACAACGCACGGCTAGGCAATGCACGGCCAAGGCAAGGAAAGGGTAACGCAAGGCAAGGCACGGTGAGGAAAGGCAAGGCTAATGCACGACAATGCAGGGCTAGGCAATGCACGGCAAGGCAAGGAAAGCATAACGCAAGGCAAGGCACGGTCAGGCGAGGCAAGGCTAATGCACGACAACGCAAGGCTAGGCAGTGCTCGGCAAGGCAAGGAAAGAGTAACGGAAGGAAAGAAAGGCAAGGGAAAGCAAGGGAAGGCAAGGGTAACGGAAGGAACGGCACGGTAAGGGGAAACAAGGCTAAGGCACGACAACGCAGGACTAGGCAATGCACGGCAAGGCAAGGAAAGGGTAACGCAAGGCAAGGCACGGTCAGGCGAGGCAAGGCTAAGGCAGGACAACGCAAGGCTAGGCAATGCACGGAAGGCAAGCAAAGAGTAACGGAAGGCAAGGAAGGGAAGGGAAGGCAAAGGTAAAGGAAGGAACGGCACGGTAAGCGGAAACAAGGCTAAGGCACGAAAACTCAGGACTAGGCAATGCACGGCAAGGGAAGGAAAGGGTAACGCAAGGCAATGCACGGACAGGCGAGGCAAGGCTAATGCACGACAACGCAAGGCTAGGCAGTGCTCGGCAAGGCAAGGAAAGAGTAACGGAAGGAAAGAAAGGCAAGGGAAAGCAAGGGAAGGAAAGGGTAACGGAAGCAACGGCACGGTAAGGGGAAACAAGGCTAAGGCACGACAACGCAGGACGAGGCAATGCACGGCAAGGCAAGGAAAGGGTAACGCAAGGCAAGGCACGGTGAGGCGACGCAAGGCTAAGGCACGACAACGCAAGTCTAGGCAGTGCACGGCTAGGCAAGGAAAGAGTAACGGAAGGAGAGGAAAGCAAGGAAAAGCAAGGCAAGGCAAGTGTAACAAAAGGCAAGCCACGGCAAGGGGAAACAAGGGTAAGGCACGGCAACGCACGGCTAGGCAATGCATGGCTAGGCAAGGAAAGGGTAACGCAAAGCAAGGCACGGTGAGGCAAGGGAAGGCTAATGCACGACAACGCTCGGCTAGGCAATGCACGGCAAGGCAAGGAAAGGGCAACGCAAGGCAAGGCACTGTCAGGCGAGCCAAGGCTAAGGCATGACAAAGCAAGTCTAGGCAGTGCACGGCTAGGCAAGGAAAGAGTAACGGAAGGAAAGGAAGGCAAGGCAAAGTAAGGCAAGGCAAGTGTAACGGAAGAAACGGCACAGCAAGGGGAAACAAGGCTAAGGCAAGACAACGCACGACTAGGCAATGCACGGCAAGGGAAGGAAAGGGTAACGCAAGGCAAGGCACGGTCAGGCGAGGCAAGGCTAATGCAAGACAACGCAAGGCTAGGCAATGCACGGCTAGGCAAGGAAAGAGTAACGGAAGGAAAGGAAGGCAAAGCAAAGCAAGGCAAGGCAAGTGTAACAAAAGGCACGGCACGGCAAGGGGAAACAAGGGTAAGGCACGACAACGCAAGGCTAGGAAGTGCACGGCAAGGCAAGGAAAGGGTAACGCAAGGCAAGGTACGGTGAGGCAAGGGAAGGCTAATGCACGACAACGCAAGGCTAGGCAGTGCACAGCTAGGCAAGGAAAGAGTAACGGAAGGAAAGGAAGGCAAGGCAAATTAAGGCAAGGCAAGTGTAACGGAAGGAACGGCACAGCAAGGGGAAACAAGGCTAAGGCACGACAACGCACGGCTAGGCAGTGCACGGCTAGGCAAGGAAAGAGTAACGGAAGGAAAGAAAGGCAAGGGAAAGCAAGGGAAGGCAAGGCTAACGGAAGGAACGGCACGGTACGGGGAAACAAGGCTAAGGCACGACAACGCAGGACTAGGCAATGCACGGCAAGGCAAAGAAAGGGTAACGCAAGGCAAGGCACGGTCAGGCGACGCAAGGCTAAGGCACGACAACGCAAGGCTAGGCAATGCACGGCAAGGCAAGGAAAGGGTAACGCAAGGGTATGCACGGTCAGGCGAGGCAAGGCTAATGCACGACAACGCAAGGCTAGGCAGTGCTCGGCAAGGCAAGGAAAGAGTAACGGAAGGAAAGAAAGGCAAGGGAAAGCAAGGGAAGGCAAGTGTAACGGAAGGAACGGCACGGTAAGGGGAAACAAGGCTAAGGCACGACAACGCAGGACTAGGCAATGCACGGCAAGGCAAGGAAAGGGTAACGCAAGGCAAGGCACGGTCAGGGGACGCAAGGCTAATGCACGACAACGCAAGGCTAGGCAATGCACGGCTAGGCAAGGAAAGAGTAACGGAAGGAGAGGAAGGCAAGGCAAAGCAAGGCAAGGCAAGTGTAACAAAAGGCAAGGCACGGCAAGGGGAAACAAGGCTAAGGCACGGCAACGCACGGCTAGGCAATGCACCGCCAAGCAAGAAAAGGGTAACGCAAGGCAAGGCACGGTGAGGAAAGGCAAGGCTAATGCACGACAATGCAGGGCTAGGCAATGCACGGCAAGGCAAGGAAAGCATAACGCAAGGCAAGGCACGGTCAGGCGAGCCAAGGCTAATGCACGACAACGCAACGCTAGGCAGTGCTCGGCAAGGCAAGGAAAGAGTAACGGAAGGAAAGAAAGGCAAGGGAAAGCAAGGGAAGGCAAGGGTAACGGAAGGAACGGCACGGTAAGGGGAAACAAGGCTAAGGCAAGACAACGCACGGCTAGGCAATGCACGGCAAGGGAAGGAAAGGTTAACGCAAGGCAAGGCACGGTCAGGCGAGGCAAGGCTAATGCACGACAACGCAAGGCTAGGCAATGCACGGAAGGCAAGCAAAGAGTAACGGAAGGCAAGGAAGGCAAGGGAAGGCAAAGGTAAAGGAAGGAACGGCACGGTAAGCGGAAACAAATCTAAGGCACGACAACGCACGGCTAATCAGTGCACGGCTAGGCAAGGAAAGGGAAGGAAAGGAAGGCAAGGCAAAGTAAGGCAAGGCACGTGTAACGGAAGAAACGGCACAGCAAAGGGAAACAAGGCTAAGGCAAGACAACGCACGGCTAGGCAATGCACGGCAAGGGAAGGAAAGGGTAACGCAAGGCAAGGCACGGTCAGGCGAGGCAAGGCTAATGCACGACAACGCAAGGCTAGGCAATGCACGGCTAGGCAAGGAAAGAGTAACGGAAGGAAAGGAAGGCAAAGCAATGCAAGGCAAGGCAATTGTAACAAAAGGCACGGCACGGCAAGGGGAAACAAGGGTAAGGCACGACAACGCAAGGCTAGGCAGTGCACGGCAAGGCAAGGAAAGGGTAACGCAAGGCAAGGCACGGTCAGGCGAGGCAACGCTAATGCACGAAAAAGCACGGCTAGGCAATGCACGGCAAGGCAAGGAAAGGGTAACGCAAGGCAAGGCACGGTCAGGTGAGGCAAGGCTAATGCACGACAACGCAAGGCTAGGCAATGCACGGCAAGGCAAGGAAAGGGTAACGCAAGGCAATGCACGGTCAGGCGATGCAAGGCTAATGCACGACAACGCAAGGCTAGGCAGTGCTCGGCAAGGCAAGGAAAGAGTAACGGAAGGAAAGAAAGGCAAGGGAAAGCAAGGGAAGGCAAGGGTAACGGAAGGAACGGCACGGTAAGGGGAAACAAGGCTAAGGCACGACAACGCAGGACTAGGCAATGCACGGCAAGGCAAAGAAAGGGTAACGGAAGGAGAGGAAGGCAAGGCAAAGCAAGCCAAGGCAAGTGTAACAAAAGGCAAGGCACGGCAAGGGGAAACAAAGGTAAGGCACGGCAACGCACGGCTAGGCAATGCACGGCCAAGCAAGGAAAGGGTAACGCAAGGCAAGGCACGGTGAGGAAAGGCAAGGCTAAGGAACGACAATGCAGGGCTAGGCAATGCACGGCAAGGGAAGGAAAGGGTAAAGCAAGGCAAGGCACGGTCAGGCGAGGCAAGGCTAAGGCAGGACAACGGAAGTCTAGGCAATGCACGGAAGGCAAGCAAAGAGTAACGGAAGGCAAGGAAGGCAAGGGAAGGCAAAGGTAAAGGAAGGAACGGCACGGTAAGCGGAAACAAGGCTAAGGCACGACAACTCAGGACTAGGCAATGCAAGGCAAGGCAAGGAAAGGGTAACGCAAGGCAAGGCACGGTCAGGCGAGCCAAGGCTAAGGCACGACAACGCAAGTCTAGGCAGTGCACGGCTAGGCAAGGAAAGAGTAACGGAAGGAAAGGAAGGCAAGGCAAAGTAAGGCAAGGCAAGTGTAACGGAAGAAACGGCACAGCAAGGGGAAACAAGGCTAAGGCAAGACAACGCACGTCTAGGCATTGCACGGCAAGGCAAGGAAAGGGTAACGCAAGGCAAGGTACGGTGAGGCAAGGGAAGGCTAATGCACGACAACGCAAGGCTAGGCAGTGCACGGCTAGGCAAGGAAAGAGTAACGGAAGGAAAGGAAGGCAAGGCAAAGAAAGGCAAGGCAAGTGTAACGGAAGGAACGTCACAGCAAGGGGAAACAAGGCTAAGGCACGACAACGCACGGCTAGGCAGTGCACGGCTAGGCAAGGAAAGAGTAACGGAAGGAAAGAAAGGCAAGGGAAAGCAAGGGAAGGCAAGGCTAACGGAAGGAACGGCACGGTACGGGGAAACAAGGCTAAGGCACGACAACGCAGGACTAGGCAATGCACGGCAAGGCAAAGAAAGGGTAACGCAAGGCAAGGCACGGTCAGGCGACGCAAGGCTAAGGCATGACAACGCAAGGCTAGGCAATGCACGGAAGGTAAGTAAAGAGTAACGGAAGGCAAGGAAGGCAAGGGAAAGCAAGGGTAGGCAAGGGCAACGGACGGAACGGCACGTTAAGGGGAAACAAGCCTAAGGCACGACAACGCAGGACTAGGCAAAGCACGGCAAGGCAAGGAAAGGGTAACGCAAGGCAAGGCACGGTCAGGCGAGGCAAGGCTAATGCACGACAACGCAAGGCTAGGCAATGCACGGCAAGGCAAGGAAAGGGTAACGCAAGGCAAGGCACGGTCAGGCGAGGCAAGGCTAATGCACGACAACGCAAGGCTAGGCAATGCACGGCAAGGCAAGGAAAGGGTAACGCAAGGCAATGCACGGTCAGGCGAGGCAAGGCTAATGCACGACAACGCAAGGCTAGGCAGTGCTCGGCAAGGCAAGGAAAGAGTAACGGAAGGAAAGAAAGGCAAGGGAAAGCAAGGGAAGGCAAGGGTAACGGAAGGAACCGCACGGTAAGCGGAAACAAGGCTAAGGCACGACAACGCAGGACTAGGCAATGCACGGCAAGGCAAAGAAAGCGTAACGCAAGGCAAGGCACGGTCAGGCGAGGCAAGGCTAATGCACGACAACGCAAGGCTAGGCAATGCACGGCTAGGCAAGGAAAGAGTAACGGAAGGAGAGGAAGGCAAGGCAAAGCAAGGCAAGGCAAGTGTAACAAAAGGCAAGGCACGGCAAGGGGAAACAAGGGTAAGGCACGGGAACGCACGGCTAGGCAATGCACGGCCAAGCAAGGAAAGGGTAACGCAAGGCAAGGCACGGTGAGGAAAGGCAAGGCTAATGCACGACAATGCAGGGCTAGGCAATGCACGGCAAGGCAAGGAAAGCATAACGCAAGGCAAGGCACGGTCAGGCGAGGCAAGGCTAATGCACGACAACGCAAGGCTAGGCAGTGCTCGGCAAGGCAAGGAAAGAGTAACGGAAGGAAAGAAAGGCAAGGGAAAGCAAGGGAAGGCAAGGGTAACGGAAGGAACGGCACGGTAATGGGAAACAAGGCTAAGGCACGACAACGCAGGACTAGGCAATGCACGGCAAGGCAAGGAAAGGGTAACGCAAGGCAAGGCACGGTCAGGCGAGGCAAGGCTAAGGCAGGACAACGCAAGGCTAGGCAATGCACGGAAGGCAAGCAAAGAGTAACGGAAGGCAAGGAAGGCAAGGGAAGGCAAAGGTAAAGGAAGGAACGGCACGGTAAGCGGAAACAAGGCTAAGGCACGACAACGCACGGCTAGGCAGTGCACGGCTAGGCAAGGAAAGGGAAGGAAAGGAAGGCAAGGCAAAGTAAGGCAAGGCACGTGTAACGGAAGAAACGGCACAGCAAGGGGAAACAAGGCTAAGGCAAGACAACGCACGGCTAGGCAATGCACGGCAAGGGAAGGAAAGGGTAACGCAAGGCAAGGCACGGTCAGGCGAGGCAAGGCTAATGCACGACAACGCAAGGCTAGGCAATGCACGGCTAGGCAAGGAAAGAGTAACGGAAGGAAAGGAAGGCAAAGCAATGCAAGGCAAGGCAAGTGTAACAAAAGGCACGGCACGGCAAGGGGAAACAAGGGTAAGGCACGACAACGCAAGGCTAGGCAGTGCACGGCAAGGCAAGGAAAGAGTAACGGAAGGAAAGAAAGGCAAGGGAAAGCAAGGGAAGGCAAGGGTAACGGAAGGAACGGCACGGTAAGGGGAAACAAGGCTAAGGCACGCCAACGCAGGATTAGGCTATGCACGGCAAGGCAAGGAAAGGGTAACGCAAGGGAAGGCACGGTCAGGCGAGGCAAGGCTAAGGCAGGACAACGCAAGGCTAGGCAATGCACGGAAGGCAAGCAAAGAGTAACGGAAGGCAAGGAAGGCAAGGGAAGGCAAAGGTAAAGGAAGGAACGGCACGGTAAGCGGAAACAAGGCTAAGGCACGACAACTCGGGACTAGGCAATGCAAGGAAAGGCAAGGAAAGGGTAACGCAAGGCAAGGCACGGTCAGGCGAGGCAAGGCTAATGCACGACAACGCAAGGCTAGGCAATGCACGGCTAGGCAAGGAAAGAGTAACGGAAGGAAAGGAAGGCAAGGCAAAGAAAGGCAAGGCAAGTGTAACGGAAGGAACTGCACAGCAAGGGGAAACAAGGCTAAGGCACGACAACGCACGGCTAGGCAGTGCACGGCTAGGCAAGGAAAGAGTAACGGAAGGAAAGAAAGGCAAGGGAAAGCAAGGGAAGGCAAGGCTAACGGAAGGAACGGCACGGTACGGGGAAACAAGGCTAAGGCACGACAACGCAGGACTAGGCAATGCACGGCAAGGCAAAGAAAGGGTAACGCAAGGCAAGGCACGGTCAGGCGACGCAAGGCTAAGGCACGACAACGCAAGGCTAGGCAATGCACGGAAGGTAAGTAAAGAGTAACGGAAGGCAAGGAAGGCAAGGGAAAGCAAGAGTAGGCAAGGGCAACGGACGGAACGGCACGTTAAGGGGAAACAAGCCTAAGGCACGACAACGCAGGACTAGGCAATGCACGGCAAGGCAAGGAAAGGGTAATGCAAGGCAAGGCACGGTCAGGCGAGGCAACGCTAATGCACGAAAAAGCACGGCTAGGCAATGCACGGCAAGGCAAGGAAAGGGTAACGCAAGGCAAGGCACGGTCAGGCGAGGCAAGGCTAATGCACGACAACGCAAGGCTAGGCAATGCACGGCAAGGCAAGGAAAGGGTAACGCAAGGCAATGCACGGTCAGGCGAGGCAAGGCTAATGCACGACAACGCAAGGCTAGGAAGTGCTCGGCAAGGCAAGGAAAGAGTAACGGAAGGAAAGAAAGGCAAGGGAAAGCAAGGGAAGGCAAGGGTAACGGAAGGAACGGCACGGTAAGGGGAAACAAGGCTAAGGCAGGACAACGCAGGACTAGGCAATGCACGGCAAGGCAAAGAAAGGGTAACGCAAGACAAGGCAAGGTCAGGCGAGGCAAGGCTAATGCACGACAACGCAAGGCTAGGCAATGCACGGCTAGGCAAGGAAAGAGTAACGGAAGGAGAGGAAGGCAAGGCAAAGCAAGGCAAGGCAAGTGTAACAAAAGGCAAGGCACGGCAAGGGGAAACAAGGGTAAGGCACGGCAACGCACGGCTAGGCAATGCACGGCCAAGCAAGGAAAGGGTAACGCAAGGCAAGGCACGGTGAGGAAAGGCAAGGCTAATGCACGACAATGCAGGGCTAGGCAATGCACGGCAAGGCAAGGAAAGCATAACGCAAGGCAAGGCACGGTCAGGCGAGGCAAGGCTAATGCACGACAACGCAAGGCTAGGCAGTGCTCGGCAAGGCAAGGAAAGAGTAAGGGAAGGAAAGAAAGGCAAGGGAAAGCAAGGGAAGGCAAGGGTAACGGAAGGAACGGCACGGTAAGGGGAAACAAGGCTAAGGCACGACAACGCAGGACTAGGCAATGCACGGCAAGGCAAAGAAAGGGTAAGGCAAGGCAAGGCACGGTCAGGCGAGGCAAGGCTAATGCACGACAACGCAAGGCTAGGCAAAGCACGGCTAGGGAAGGAAAGAGTAACGGAAGGAGAGGAAGGCAAGGCAAAGCAAGGCAAGGCAAGTGCAACAAAAGGCAAGGCACGGCAAGGGGAAACAAGGGTAAGGCACGGCAACGCACGGCTAGGCAATGCACGGCCAAGCAAGGAAAGGGTAACGCAAGGCAATGCACGGTCAGGCGAGGCAAGGCTAAGGCACGACAACGCAAGGCTAGGCAGTGCACGGCTAGGCAAGGAAAGAGTAACGGAAGGAAAGGAAGGCAAGGCAAAGTAAGGCAAGGCAAGTGTAACGGAAGAAACGGCACAGCAAGGGGAAACAAGGCTAAGGCAAGACAACGCACGGCTAGGCAATGCACGGCAAGGGAAGGAAAGTGTAACGCAAGGCAAGGCACGGTCAGGCGAGGCAAGGCTAATGCACGACAACGCAAGGCTAGGCAATGCACGGCTAGGCAAGGAAAGAGTAACGGAAGGAAAGGAAGGCAAAGCAAAGCAAGGCAAGGCAAGTGTAACAAAAGGCACGGCACGGCAAGGGGAAACAAGGGTAAGGCACGACAACGCAAGGCTAGGCAGTGCACGGCAAGGCAAGGAAAGGGTAACGCAAGGCAAGGTACGGTGAGGCAAGGGAAGGCTAATGCACGACAACGCAAGGCTAGGCAATGCACGGCTAGGCAAGGAAAGAGTAACGGAAGGAAAGGAAGGCAAGGCAAAGAAAGGCAAGGCAAGTGTAACGGAAGGAACGGCACAGCAAGGGGAAACAAGGCTAAGGCACGACAACGCACGGCTAGGCAGTGCACGGCTAGGCAAGGAAAGAGTAACGGAAGGAAAGAAAGGCAAGGGAAAGCAAGGGAAGGCAAGGCTAACGCAAGGAACGGCACGGTACGGGGAAACAAGGTTAAGGCACGACAACGCAGGACTAGGCAATGCACGGCAAGGCAAAGAAAGCGTAACGCAAGGCAAGGCAAGGTCAGGCGAGGCAAGGCTAATGCACGACAACGCAAGGCTAGGCAATGCACGGCTAGGCAAGGAAAGAGTAACGGAAGGAGAGGAAGGCAAGGCAAAGCAAGGCAAGGCAAGTGTAACTAAAGGCAAGGCACGGCAAGGGGAAACAAGGGTAAGGCACGGCAACGCACGGCTAGGCAATGCACGGCCAAGCAAGGAAAGGGTAACGCAAGGCAAGGCACGGTGAGGAAAGGCAAGGCTAATGCACGACAATGCAGGGCTAGGCAATGCACGGCAAGGTAAGGAAAGCATAACGCAAGGCAAGGCACGGTCAGGCGAGGCAAGGCTAATGCACGACAACGCAAGGCTAGGCAGTGCTCGGCAAGGCAAGGAAAGAGTAACGGAAGGAAAGAAAGGCAAGGGAAAGCAAGGGAAGGCAAGGGTAACGGAAGGAACGGCACGGTAAGGGGAAACAAGGCTAAGGCACGACAACGCAGGATTAGGCTATGCACGGCAAGGCAAGGAAAGGGTAACGCAAGGCAAGGCACGGTCAGGCGAGGCAAGGCTAAGGCAGGACAACGCAAGGCTAGGCAATGCACGGAAGGCAAGCAAAGAGTAACGGAAGGCAAGGAAGGCAAGGGAAAGCAAGGGTAGGCAAGGGCAACGGACGGAACGGGACGTTAAGGGGAAACAAGCCTAAGGCACGACAACGCAGGACTAGGCAATGCACGGCAAGGCAAGGAAAGGGTAATGCAAGGCAAGGCACGGTCAGGCGAGGCAACGCTAATGCACGAAAAAGCACGGCTAGGCAATGCACGGCAAGGCAAGGAAAGGGTAACGCAAGGCAAGGCACGGTCAGGCGAGGCAAGGCTAATGCACGACAACGCAAGGCTAGGCCATGCACGGCAAGGCAAGGAAAGGGTAACGCAAGGCAATGCACGGTCAGGCGAGGCAAGGCTAAGGCAGGACAACGCAAGGCTAGGGAATGCACGGAAGGCAAGCAAAGAGTAACGGAAGGCAAGGGAAGGCAAAGGTAAAGGAAGGAACGGCACGGTAAGCGGAAACAAGGCTAAGGCCCGACAACTCAGGACTAGGCAATGCACGGCAAGGGAAGGAAAGGGTAACGCAAGGCAATGCACGGTCAGGCGAGGCAAGGCTAATGCACGATAACGCAAGGCTAGGCAGTGCTCGGGAAGGCAAGGAAAGAGTAACGGAAGGAAAGAAAGGCAAGGGAAAGCAAGGGAAGGAAAGGGTAACGGAAGCAACGGCACGGTAAGGGGAAACAAGGCTAAGGCACGACAACGCAGGACTAGGCACTGCACGGCAAGGCAAGGAAAGGGTAACGCAAGGCAAGGCACGGTCAGGCGAGGCAAGGCTAAGGCACGACAACGCAAGTCTAGGCAGTGCACGGCTAGGCAAGGAAAGAGTAACGGAAGGAGAGGAAAGCAAGGCAAAGCAAGGCAAGGCAAGTGTAACAAAAGGCAAGCCACGGCAAGGGGAAACAAGGGTAAGGCACGGCAACGCACGGCTAGGCAATGCATGGCAAGGCAAGGAAAGGGTAACGCAAAGCAAGGCACGGTGAGGCAAGGGAAGGCTAATGCACGACAACGCTCGGCTAGGCAATGCACGGCAAGGCAAGGAAAGGGTAAGGCAAGGCAAGGTACGGTGAGGCAAGGGAAGGCTAATGCACGACAACGCAAGGCTAGGCAGTGCACAGCTAGGCAAGGAAAGAGTAACGGAAGGAAAGGAAGGCAAGGCAAAGAAAGGCAAGGCAAGTGTAACGGAAGGAACGGCACAGCAAGGGGAAACAAGGCTAAGGAAAGAGTAACGGAAGGAAAGAAAGGCAAGGGAAAGCAAGGGAAGGCAAGGCTAACGGAAGGAACGGCACGGTACGGGGAAACAAGGCTAAGGCACGACAACGCAGGACTAGGCAATGCACGGCAAGGCAAGGAAAGGGTAACGCAAGGCAAGGCACGGTCAGGCGAGGCAACGCTAATGCACGAAAAAGCACGGCTAGGCAATGCACGGCTAGGCAAGGAAAGAGTAACGGAAGGAAAGGAAGGCAAAGCAAAGCAAGGCAAGGCAAGTGTAACAAAAGGCACGGCACGGCAAGGGGAAACATGGGTAAGGCACGACAACGCAAGGCTAGGCAGTGCACGGCAAGGCAAGGAAAGGGTAACGCAAGGCAAGGTACGGTGAGGCAAGGGAAGGCTAATGCACGACAACGCAAGGCTAGGCAGTGCACGGCTAGGCAAGGAAAGAGTAACGGAAGGAAAGGAAGGCAAGGCAAAGAAAGGCAAGGCAAGTGTAACGGAAGGAACGGCACAGCAAGGGGAAACAAGGCTAAGGCACGACAACGCACGGCTAGGCATTGCACGGCTAGGCAAGGAAAGAGTAACGGAAGGAAAGAAAGGCAAGGGAAAGCAAGGGAAGGCAAGGCTAACGGAAGGAACGGCACGGTACGGGGAAACAAGGCTAAGGCACGACAACGCAGGACTAGGCAATGCACGGCAAGGCAAAGAAAGGGTAACGCAAGGCAAGGCACGGTCAGGCGACGCAAGGCTAAGGCACGGCAACGCACGGCTAGGCAATGCACGGAAGGTAAGTAAAGAGTAACGGAAGGCAAGGAAGGCAAGGGAAAGCAAGGGTAGTCAAGGGCAACGGACGGAACGGCACGTTAAGGGGAAACAAGCCTAAGGCACGACAACGCAGGACTAGGCAATGCACGGCAAGGCAAGGAAAGGGTAACGCAAGGCAAGGCACGGTCAGGCGAGGCAACGCTAATGCACGAAAAAGCACGGCTAGGCAATGCACGGCTAGGCAAGGAAAGAGTAACGGAAGGAAAGGAAGGCAAAGCAAAGCAAGGCAAGGCAAGTGTAACAAAAGGCACGGCACGGCAAGGGGAAACATGGGTAAGGCACGACAACGCAAGGCTAGGCAGTGCACGGCAAGGCAAGGAAAGGGTAACGCAAGGCAAGGTACGGTGAGGCAAGGGAAGGCTAATGCACGACAACGCAAGGCTAGGCAGTGCACGGCTAGGCAAGGAAAGAGTAACGGAAGGAAAGGAAGGCAAGGCAAAGAAAGGCAAGGCAAGTGTAACGGAAGGAACGGCACAGCAAGGGGAAACAAGGCTAAGGCACGACAACGCACGGCTAGGCATTGCACGGCTAGGCAAGGAAAGAGTAACGGAAGGAAAGAAAGGCAAGGGAAAGCAAGGGAAGGCAAGGCTAACGGAAGGAACGGCACGGTACGGGGAAACAAGGCTAAGGCACGACAACGCAGGACTAGGCAATGCACGGCAAGGCAAAGAAAGGGTAACGCAAGGCAAGGCACGGTCAGGCGACGCAAGGCTAAGGCACGACAACGCAAGGCTAGGCAATGCACGGAAGGTAAGTAAAGAGTAACGGAAGGCAAGGAAGGCAAGGGAAAGCAAGGGTAGGCAAGGGCAACGGACGGAACGGCACGTTAAGGGGAAACAAGCCTAAGGCACGACAACGCAGGACTGGGCAATGCACGGCAAGGCAAGGAAAGGGTAACGCAAGGCAAGGCACGGTCAGGCGAGGCAAGGCTAATGCACGACAACGCAAGGCTAGGCAATGAACGGCTAGGCAAGGAAAGAGTAACGGAAGGAGAGGAAGGCAAGGCAAAGCAAGGTAAGGCAAGTGTAACAAAAGGCAAAGCACGGCAAGGGAAAACAAGGGTAAGGCACGGCAACGCACGGCTAGGCAATGCACGGCCAAGCAAGGAAAGGGTAACGCAAGGCAAGGCACGGTGAGGAAAGGCAAGGCTAATGCACGACAATGCAGGGCTAGGCAATGCACGGCAAGGCAAGGAAAGCATAACGCAAGGCAAGGCACGGTCAGGCGTTGCAAGGCTAATGCACGACAACGCAAGGCTAGGCAGTGCTCGGCAAGGCAAGGAAAGAGTAAGGGAAGGAAAGAAAGGCAAGGGAAAGCAAGGGAAGGCAAGGGTAACGGAAGGAACGGCACGGTAAGGGGAAACAAGGCTAAGGCACGACAACGCAGGACTAGGCAATGCACGGCAAGGCAAAGAAAGGGTAACGCAAGGCAAGGCACGGTCAGGCGAGGCAAGGCTAATGCACGACAACGCAAGGCTAGGCAATGCACGGCTAGGCAAGGAAAGAGTAACGGAAAGAGGAAGGCAAGGCAAAGCAAGGCAAGGCAAGTGTCACAAAAGGCAAGGCACGGCAAGGGGAAACAAGGGTAAGGCACGGCAACGCACGGCTAGGCAATGCACGGCCAAGCAAGGAAAGGGTAACGCAAGGCAAGGCACGGTCAGACGAGCCAAGGCTAAGGCACGACAACGCAAGGCTAGGCAGGGCACGGCTAGGCAAGGAAAGAGTAACGGAAGGAAAGGAAGGCAAGGCAAAGAAAGGCAAGGCAAGTGTAATGAAAGGAACGGCACAGCAAGGGGAAACAAGGCTAAGGCACGACAACGCACGGCTAGGCAGTGCACGGCTAGGCAAGGAAAGAGTAACGGAAGGAAAGAAAGGCAAGGGAAAGCAAGGGAAGGCAAGGCTAACGGAAGGAACGGCACGGTACGGGGAAACAAGGCTAAGGCACGACAACGCAGGACTAGGCAATGCACGGCAAGGCAAAGAAAGGGTAACGCAAGGCAAGGCACGGTCAGGCGACGCAAGGCTAAGGCACGACAACGCAAGGCTAGGCAATGCACGGAAGGTAAGTAAAGAGTAACGGAAGGCAAGGAAGGCAAGGGAAAGCAAGGGTAGGCAAGGGCAACGGACGGAACGGCACGTTAAGGGGAAACAAGCCTACGGCACGACAACGCAGGACTAGGCAATGCACGGCAAGGCAAGGAAAGGGTAACGCAAGGCAAGGCACGGTCAGGCGAGGCAACGCTAATTCACGAAAAAGCACGGCTAGGCAATGCACGGCAAGGCAAGGAAAGGGTAACGCAAGGCAAGGCACGGTCAGGCGAGGCAAGGCTAATGCACGACAACGCAAGGCTAGGCAATGCACGGCAAGGCAAGGAAA
The DNA here is from genome assembly GCF_037893015.1 of Macrotis lagotis. Lineage (NCBI taxonomy): Eukaryota > Metazoa > Chordata > Mammalia > Peramelemorphia > Peramelidae > Macrotis > Macrotis lagotis. Next base: position 170,987 of record NW_027422165.1, on the reverse strand, counting down.
GAGTAACGCAAGGCAATGCACGGTCAGGCGAGGCAAGGCTAAGGCACGACAACGCAAGGCTAGGCAATGCACGGCTAGGCAAGGAAAGAGTAACGGAAGGAGAGGAAGGCAAGGCAAAGCAAGGCAAGGCAAGTGTAACAAAAGGCAAGGCACGGCAAGGGGAAACAAGGGTAAGGCACGGCAACGCACGGCTAGGCAATGCACGGCCAAGCAAGGAAAGGGTAACGCAAGGCAAGGCACGGTGAGGAAAGGCAAGGCTAATGCACGACAATGCAGGGCTAGGCAATGCACGGCAAGGCAAGGAAAGCATAACGCAAGGCAAGGCACGGTCAGGCGAGGCAAGGCTAATGCACGACAACGCAAGGCTAGGCAATGCACGGAAGGCAAGCAAAGAGTAACGGAAGGCAAGGAAGGCAAGGGAAGGCAAAGGTAAAGGAAGGAACGGCACGGTAAGCGGAAACAAGGCTAAGGCACGACAACGCACGGCTAGGCAGTGCACGGCTAGGCAAGGAAAGGGAAGGAAAGGAAGGCAAGGCAAAGTAAGGCAAGGCACGTGTAACGGAAGAAACGGCACAGCAAGGGGAAACAAGGCTAAGGCAAGACAACGCACGGCTATGCAATGCACGGCAAGGGAAGGAAAGGGTAACGCAAGGCAAGGCACGGTCAGGCGAGGCAAGGCTAATGCACGACAACGCAAGGCTAGGCAATGCACGGCTAGGCAAGGAAAGAGTAACGGAAGGAAAGGAAGGCAAAGCAATGCAAGGCAAGGCAAGTGTAACAAAAGGCACGGCACGGCAAGGGGAAACAAGGGTAAGGCACGACAACGCAAGGCTAGGCAGTGCACGGCAAGGCAAGGAAAGGGTAACGCATGGCAAGGTACGGTGAGGCAAGGGAAGGCTAATGCACGACAACGCAAGGCTAGGCAGTGCACAGCTAGGCAAGGAAAGAGTAACGGAAGGAAAGGAAGGCAAGGCAAAGAAAGGCAAGGCAAGTGTAACGGAAGGAACGGCACAGCAAGGGGAAACAAGGCTAAGGCACGACAACGCAAGGCTAGGCAATGCACGGAAGGTAAGTAAAGAGTAACGGAAGGCAAGGAAGGCAAGGGAAAGCAAGGGTAGGCAAGGGCAACGGACGGAACGGCACGTTAAGGGGAAACAAGCCTAAGGCACGACAACGCAGGACTAGGCAATGCACGGCAAGGCAAGGAAAGGGTAACGCAAGGCAAGGCACGGTCAGGCGAGGCAACGCTAATGCACGAAAAAGCACGGCTAGGAAATGCACGGCAAGGAAAGGAAAGGGTAACGCAAGGCAAGGCACGGTCAGGCGAGGCAAGGCTAATGCACGACAACGCAAGGCTAGGCAATGCACGGCAAGGCAAGTAAAGAGTAACGCAAGGCATTGCACGGTCAGGCGAGGCAAGGCTAAGGCACGACAACGCAAGGCTAGGCAGTGCTCGGCAAGGCAAGGAAAGAGTAACGGAAGGAAAGAAAGGCAAGGGAAAGCAAGGGAAGGCAAGGGTAACGGAAGGAACGGCACGGTAAGGGGAAACAAGGCTAAGGCACGACAACGCAGGACTAGGCAATGCACGGCAAGGCAAAGAAAGCGTAACGCAAGGCAAGGCACGGTCAGGCGAGGCAAGTCTAATGCACGACAACGCAAGGCTAGGCAATGCACGGCTAGGCAAGGAAAGAGTAACGGAAGGAGAGGAAGGCAAGGCAAAGCAAGGCAAGGCAAGTGTAACAAAAGGCAAGGCACGGCAAGGGGAAACAAGGGTAAGGCACGGCAACGCACGGCTAGGCAATGCACGGCCAAGCAAGGAAAGGGTAACGCAAGGCAAGGCACGGTGAGGAAAGGCAAGGCTAATGCACGACAATGCAGGGCTAGGCAATGCACGGCAAGGTAAGGAAAGCATAACGCAAGGCAAGGCACGGTCAGGCGAGGCAAGGCTAATGCACGACAACGCAAGGCTAGGCAGTGCTCGGCAAGGCAAGGAAAGAGTAACGGAAGGAAAAAAAAGGCAAGGCAAAGCAAGGGAAGGCAAGGGTAACGGAAGGAACGGCACGGTAAGGGGAAACAAGGCTAAGGCACGACAACGCAGGATTAGGCTATGCACGGCAAGGCAAGGAAAGGGTAACGCAAGGCAAGGCACGGTCAGGCGAGGCAAGGCTAAGGCAGGACAACGCAAGGCTAGGCAATGCACGGAAGGCAAGCAAAGAGTAACGGAAGGCAAGGAAGGCAAGGGAAGGCAAAGGTAAAGGAAGGAACGGCACGGTAAGCGGAAACAAGGCTAAGGCACGACAACTCGGGACTAGGCAATGCAAGGAAAGGCAAGGAAAGGGTAACGCAACGCAAGGCACGGTCAGGCGAGGCAAGGCTAATGCACGACAACGCAAGGCTAGGCAATGCACGGCTAGGCAAGGAAAGAGTAACGGAAGGAAAGGAAGGCAAGGCAAAGAAAGGCAAGGCAAGTGTAACGGAAGGAACTGCACAGCAAGGGGAAACAAGGCTAAGGCACGACAACGCACGGCTAGGCAGTACACGGCTAGGCAAGGAAAGAGTAACGGAAGGAAAGAAAGGCAAGGGAAAGCAAGGGAAGGCAAGGCTAACGGAAGGAACGGCACGGTACGGGGAAACAAGGCTAAGGCACGACAACGCAGGACTAGGCAATGCACGGCAAGGCAAAGAAAGGGTAACGCAAGGCAAGGCACGGTCAGGCGACGCAAGGCTAAGGCACGACAACGCAAGGCTAGGCAATGCACGGAAGGTAAGTAAAGAGTAACGGAAGGCAAGGAAGGCAAGGGAAAGCAAGGGTAGGCAAGGGCAACGGACGGAACGGCACGTTAAGGGGAAACAAGCCTAAGGCACGACAACGCAGGACTAGGCAATGCACGGCAAGGCAAGGAAAGGGTAATGCAAGGCAAGGCACGGTCAGGCGAGGCAACGCTAATGCACGAAAAAGCACGGCTAGGCAATGCACGGCAAGGCAAGGAAAGGGTAACGCAAGGCAAGGCACGGTCAGGCGAGGCAAGGCTAATGCACGACAACGCAAGGCTAGGCAATGCACGGCAAGGCAAGGAAAGGGTAACGCAAGGCAATGCACGGTCAGGCGAGGCAAGGCTAATGCACGACAACGCAAGGCTAGGCAGTGCTCGGCAAGGCAAGGAAAGAGTAACGGAAGGAAAGAAAGGCAAGGGAAAGCAAGGGAAGGCAAGGGTAACGGAAGGAACGGCACGGTAAGGGGAAACAAGGCTAAGGCAGGACAACGCAGGACTAGGCAATGCACGGCAAGGCAAAGAAAGGGTAACGCAAGGCAAGGCAAGGTCAGGCGAGGCAAGGCTAATGCACGACAACGCAAGGCTAGGCAATGCACGGCTAGGCAAGGAAAGAGTAACGGAAGGACAGGAAGGCAAGGCAAAGCAAGGCAAGGCAAGTGTAACAAAAGGCAAGGCACGGCAAGGGGAAACAAGGGTAAGGCACGGCAACGCACGGCTAGGCAATGCACGGCCAAGCAAGGAAAGGGTAACGCAAGGCAAGGCACGGTGAGGAAAGGCAAGGCTAATGCACGACAATGCAGGGCTAGGCAATGCACGGCAAGGCAAGGAAAGCATAACGCAAGGCAAGGCACGGTCAGGCGAGGCAAGGCTAATGCACGACAACGCAAGGCTAGGCAGTGCTCGGCAAGGCAAGGAAAGAGTAAGGGAAGGAAAGAAAGGCAAGGGAAAGCAAGGGAAGGCAAGGGTAACGGAAGGAACGGCACGGTAAGGGGAAACAAGGCTAAGGCACGACAACGCAGGACTAGGCAATGCACGGCAAGGCAAAGAAAGGGTAACGCAAGGCAAGGCACGGTCAGGCGAGGCAAGGCTAATGCACGACAACGCAAGGCTAGGCAATGCACGGCTAGGCAAGGAAAGAGTAACGGAAGGAGAGGAAGGCAAGGCAAAGCAAGGCAAGGCAAGTGTAACAAAAGGCAAGGCACGGCAAGGGGAAACAAGGGTAAGGCACGGCAACGCACGGCTAGGCAATGCACGGCCAAGCAAGGAAAGGGTAACGCAAGGCAAGGCACGGTCAGGCGAGCCAAGGCTAAGGCACGACAACGCAAGGCTAGGCAGTGCACGGCTAGGCAAGGAAAGAGTAACGGAAGGAAAGGAAGGCAAGGCAAAGTAAGGCAAGGCAAGTGTAACGGAAGAAACGGCACAGCAAGGTGAAACAAGGCTAAGGCAAGACAACGCACGGCTAGGCAATGCACGGCAAGGGAAGGAAAGTGTAACGCAAGGCAAGGCACGGTCAGGCGAGGCAAGGCTAATGCACGACAACGCAAGGCTAGGCAATGCACGGCTAGGCAAGGAAAGAGTAACGGAAGGAAAGGAAGGCAAAGCAAAGCAAGGCAAGGCAAGTGTAACAAAAGGCACGGCACGGCAAGGGGAAACAAGGGTACGGCACGACAACGCAAGGCTAGGCAGTGCACGGCAAGGCAAGGAAAGGGTAACGCAAGGCAAGGTACGGTGAGGCAAGGGAAGGCTAATGCACGACAACGCAAGGCTAGGCAGTGCACGGCTAGGCAAGGAAAGAGTAACGGAAGGAAAGGAAGGCAAGGCAAAGAAAGGCAAGGCAAGTGTAACGGAAGGAACGGCACAGCAAGGGGAAACAAGGCTAAGGCACGACAACGCACGGCTAGGCAGTGCACGGCTAGGCAAGGAAAGAGTAACGGAAGGAAAGAAAGGCAAGGGAAAGCAAGGGAAGGCAAGGCTAACGGAAGGAACGGCACGGTACGGGGAAACAAGGTTAAGGCACGACAACGCAGGACTAGGCAATGCACGGCAAGGCAAAGAAAGCGTAACGCAAGGCAAGGCACGGTCAGGCGAGGCAAGGCTAATGCACGACAACGCAAGGCTAGGCAATGCACGGCTAGGCAAGGAAAGAGTAACGGAAGGAGAGGAAGGCAAGGCAAAGCAAGGCAAGGCAAGTGTAACAAAAGGCAAGGCACGGCAAGGGGAAACAAGGGTAAGGCACGGCAACGCACGGCTAGGCAATGCACGGCCAAGCAAGGAAAGGGTAACGCAAGGCAAGGCACGGTGAGGAAAGGCAAGGCTAATGCACGACAATGCAGGGCTAGGCAATGCACGGCAAGGTAAGGAAAGCATAACGCAAGGCAAGGCACGGTCAGGCGAGGCAAGGCTAATGCACGACAACGCAAGGCTAGGCAGTGCTCGGCAAGGCAAGGAAAGAGTAACGGAAGGAAAGAAAGGCAAGGGAAAGCAAGGGAAGGCAAGGGTAACGGAAGGAACGGCACGGTAAGGGGAAACAAGGCTAAGGCACGACAACGCAGGATTAGGCTATGCACGGCAAGGCAAGGAAAGGGTAACGCAAGGCAAGGCACGGTCAGGCGAGGCAAGGCTAAGGCAGGACAACGCAAGGCTAGGCAATGCACGGAAGGCAAGCAAAGAGTAACGGAAGGCAAGGAAGGCAAGGGAAGGCAAAGGTAAAGGAAGGAACGGCACGGTAAGCGGAAACAAGGCTAAGGCACGACAACTCGGGACTAGGCAATGCAAGGAAAGGCAAGGAAAGGGTAACGCAAGGCAAGGCACGGTCAGGCGAGGCAAGGCTAATGCACGACAACGCAAGGCTAGGCAATGCACGGCTAGGCAAGGAAAGAGTAACGGAAGGAAAGGAAGGCAAGGCAAAGAAAGGCAAGGCAAGTGTAACGGAAGGAACTGCACAGCAAGGGGAAACAAGGCTAAGGCACGACAACGCACGGCTAGGCAGTGCACGGCTAGGCAAGGAAAGAGTAACGGAAGGAAAGAAAGGCAAGGGAAAGCAAGGGAAGGCAAGGCTAACGGAAGGAACGGCACGGTACGGGGAAACAAGGCTAAGGCACGACAACGCAGGACTAGGCAATGCACGGCAAGGCAAAGAAAGGGTAACGCAAGGCAAGGCACGGTCAGGCGACGCAAGGCTAAGGCACGACAACGCAAGGCTAGGCAATTCACGGAAGGTAAGTAAAGAGTAACGGAAGGCAAGGAAGGCAAGGGAAAGCAAGGGTAGGCAAGGGCAACGGACGGAACGGCACGTTAAGGGGAAACAAGCCTAAGGCACGACAACGCAGGACTACGCAATGCACGGCAAGGCAAGGAAAGGGTAATGCAAGGCAAGGCACGGTCAGGCGAGGCAACGCTAATGCACGAAAAAGCACGGCTAGGCAATGCACGGCAAGGCAAGGAAAGGGTAACGCAAGGCAAGGCACGGTCAGGCGAGGCAAGGCTAATGCACGACAACGCAAGGCTAGGCAATGCACGGCAAGGCAAGGAAAGGGTAACGCAAGGCAATGCACGGTCAGGCGAGGCAAGGCTAATGCACGACAACGCAAGGCTAGGCAGTGCTCGGCAAGGCAAGGAAAGAGTAACGGAAGGAAAGAAAGGCAAGGGAAAGCAAGGGAAGGCAAGGGTAACGGAAGGAACGGCACGGTAAGGGGAAACAAGGCTAAGGCAGGACAACGCAGGACTAGGCAATGCACGGCAAGGCAAAGAAAGGGTAACGCAAGGCAAGGCAAGGTCAGGCGAGGCAAGGCTAATGCACGACAACGCAAGGCTAGGCAATGCACGGCTAGGCAAGGAAAGAGTAACGGAAGGAGAGGAAGGCAAGGCAAAGCAAGGCAAGGCAAGTGTAACAAAAGGCAAGGCACGGCAAGGGGAAACAAGGGTAAGGCACGGCAACGCACGGCTAGGCAATGCACGGCCAAGCAAGGAAAGGGTAACGCAAGGCAAGGCACGGTGAGGAAAGGCAAGGCTAATGCACGACAATGCAGGGCTAGGCAATGCACGGCAAGGCAAGGAAAGCATAACGCAAGGCAAGGCACGGTCAGGCGAGGCAAGGCTAATGCACGACAACGCAAGGCTAGGCAGTGCTCGGCAAGGCAAGGAAAGAGTAAGGGAAGGAAAGAAAGGCAAGGGAAAGCAAGGGAAGGCAAGGGTAACGGAAGGAACGGCACGGTAAGGGGAAACAAGCCTAAGGCACGACAACGCAGGACTAGGCAATGCCCGGCAAGGCAAGGAAAGGGTAACGCAAGGCAATGCACGGTCAGGCGAGGCAAGGCTAATGCACGACAACGCAAGGCTAGGCAGTGCTCGGCTAGGCAAGGAAAGAGTAACGGAAGGAAAGAAAGGCAAGGGAAAGCAAGGGAAGGCAAGGGTAACGGAAGGAACGGCACGGTAAGGGGAAACAAGGCTAAGGCACGACAACGCAGGACTAGGCAATGCACGGCAAGGCAAAGAAAGGGTAACGCAAGGCAAGGTACGGTGAGGCAAGGGAAGGCTAATGCACGACAACGCAAGGCTAGGCAGTGCACGGCTAGGCAAGGAAAGAGTAACGGAAGGAAAGGAAGGCAAGGCAAAGAAAGGCAAGGCAAGTGTAACGGAAGGAACGGCACAGCAAGGGGAAACAAGGCTAAGGCACGACAACGCACGGCTAGGCAGTGCACGGCTAGGCAAGGAAAGAGTAACGGAAGGAAAGAAAGGCAAGGGAAAGCAAGGGAAGGCAAGGCTAACGGAAGGAACGGCACGGTACGGGGAAACAAGGTTAAGGCACGACAACGCAGGACTAGGCAATGCACGGGAAGGCAAAGAAAGGGTAACGCAAGGCAAGGCACGGTCAGGCGACGCAAGGCTAAGGCACGACAACGCAAGGCTAGGCAATGCACGGAAGGTAAGTAAAGAGTAACGGAAGGCAAGGAAAGCAAGGGAAAGCAAGGGTAGGCAAGGGCAACGGACGGAACGGCACGTTAAGGGGAAACAAGCCTAAGGCACGACAACGCAGGACTAGGCAATGCACGGCAAGGCAAGGAAAGGGTAACGCAAGGCAAGGCACGGTCAGGCGAGGCAACGCTAATGCACGAAAAAGCACGGCTAGGCAATGCACGGCAAGGCAAGGAAAGGGTAACGCAAGGCAAGGCACGGTCAGGCGAGGCAAGGCTAATGCACGACAACGCAAGGCTAGGCAATGCACGGCAAGGCAAGGAAAGAGTAACGCAAGGCAATGCACGGTCAGGCGAGGCAAGGCTAAGGCACGACAACGCAAGGCTAGGCAATGCACGGCTAGGCAAGGAAAGAGTAACGGAAGGAGAGGAAGGCAAGGCAAAGCAAGGCAAGGCAAGTGTAACAAAAGGCAAGGCACGGCAAGGGGAAACAAGGGTAAGGCACGGCAACGCACGGCTAGGCAATGCACGGCCAAGCAAGGAAAGGGTAACGCAAGGCAAGGCACGGTGAGGAAAGGCAAGGCTAATGCACGACAATGCAGGGCTAGGCAATGCACGGCAAGGCAAGGAAAGCATAACGCAAGGCTAATGCACGACAACGCAAGGCTAGGCAGTGCTCGGCAAGGCAAGGAAAGAGTAACGGAAGGAAAGAAAGGCAAGGGAAAGCAAGGGAAGTCAAGGGTAACGGAAGGAACGGCACGGTAAGGGGAAACAAGGCTAAGGCACGACAACGCAGGACTAGGCAATGCACGGCAAGGCAAGGAAAGGGTAACGCAAGGCAAGGCACGGTCAGGCGAGGCAAGGCTAAGGCAGGACAACGCAAGGCTAGGCAATGCACGGAAGGCAAGCAAAGAGTAACGGAAGGCAAGGAAGGCAAGGGAAGGCAAAGGTAAAGGAAGGAACGGCACGGTAAGCGGAAACAAGGCTAAGGCACGACAACGCAGGACTAGGCAATGCACGGCAAGGCAAGGAAAGGGTAACGCAAGGCAAGGCACGGTCAGGCGAGGCAAGGCTAATGCACGACAACGCAAGGCTAGGCAATGCACGGCTAGGCAAGGAAAGAGTAACGGAAGGAAAGGAAGGCAAGGCAATGCAAGGCAAGGCAAGTGTAACAAAAGGCACGGCACGGCAAGGGGAAACAAGGGTAAGGCACGACAACGCAAGGCTAGGCAGTGCACGGCAAGGCAAGGAAAGGGTAACGCAAGGCAAGGTACAGTTAGGCAAGGGAAGGCTAATGCACGACAACGCAAGGCTAGGCAGTGCACAGCTAGGCAAGGAAAGAGTAACGGAAGGAAATTTAGGCAAGGCAAAGAAAGGCAAGGCAAGTGTAACGGAAGGAACGGCACAGCAAGGGGAAACAAGGCTAAGGCACGACAACGCACGGCTAGGCAGTGCACGGCTAGGCAAGGAAAGAGTAACGGAAGGAAAGAAAGGCAAGGGAAAGCAAGGGAAGGCAAGGCTAACGGAAGGAACGGCACGGTACGGGGAAACAAGGCTAAGGCACGACAACGCAGGACTAGGCAATGCACGGCAAGGCAAAGAAAGGGTAACGCAAGGCAAGGCACGGTCAGGCGACGCAAGGCTAATGCACGACAACGCAAGGCTAGGCAATGCACGGAAGGTAAGTAAAGAGTAACGGAAGGCAAGGAAGGCAAGGGAAAGCAAGGGTAGGCAAGGGCAACGGACGGAACGGCACGTTAAGGGGAAACAAGCCTAAGGCACGACAACGCAGGACTAGGCAATGCACGGCAAGGCAAGGAAAGGGTAACGCAAGGCAATGCACGGTCAGGCGAGGCAAGGCTAATGCACGACAACGCAAGGCTAGGCAGTGCTCGGCTAGGCAAGGAAAGAGTAACGGAAGGAAAGAAAGGCAAGGGAAAGCAAGGGAAGGCAAGGGTAACGGAAGGAACGGCACGGTAAGGGGAAACAAGGCTAAGGCACGACAACGCAGGACTAGGCAATGCACGGCAAGGCAAGGAAAGGGTAACGCAAGGCAAGGTACGGTGAGGCAAGGGAAGGCTAATGCACGACAACGCAAGGCTAGGCAGTGCACGGCTAGGCAAGGAAAGAGTAACGGAAGGAAAGGAAGGCAAGGCAAAGAAAGGCAAGGCAAGTGTAACGGAAGGAACGGCACAGCAAGGGGAAACAAGGCTAAGGCACGACAACGCACGGCTAGGCAGTGCACGGCTAGGCAAGGAAAGAGTAACGGAAGGAAAGAAAGGCAAGGGAAAGCAAGGGAAGGCAAGGCTAACGGAAGGAACGGCACGGTACGGGGAAACAAGGTTAAGGCACGACAACGCAGGACTAGGCAATGCACGGGAAGGCAAAGAAAGGGTAACGCAAGGCAAGGCACGGTCAGGCGACGCAAGGCTAAGGCACGACAACGCAAGGCTAGGCAATGCACGGAAGGTAAGTAAAGAGTAACGGAAGGCAAGGAAAGCAAGGGAAAGCAAGGGTAGGCAAGGGCAACGGACGGAACGGCACGTTAAGGGGCAACAAGCCTAAGGCACGACAACGCAGGACTAGGCAATGCACGGCAAGGCAAGGAAAGGGTAACGCAAGGCAAGGCACGGTCAGGCGAGGCAACGCTAATGCACGAAAAAGCACGGCTAGGCAATGCACGGCAAGGCAAGGAAAGGGTAACGCAAGGCAAGGCACGGTCAGGCGAGGCAAGGCTAATGCACGACAACGCAAGGCTAGGCAATGCACGGCAAGGCAAAGAAAGAGTAACGCAAGGCAATGCACGGTCAGGCGAGGCAAGGCTAAGGCACGACAACGCAAGGCTAGGCAATGCACGGCTAGGCAAGGAAAGAGTAACGGAAGGAGAGGAAGGCAAGGCAAAGCAAGGCAAGGCAAGTGTAACAAAAGGCAAGGCACGGCAAGGGGAAACAAGGGTAAGGTACGGCAACGCACGGCTAGGCAATGCACGGCCAAGCAAGGAAAGGGGTAACGCAAGGCAAGGCACGGTGAGGAAAGGCAAGGCTAATGCACGACAATGCAGGGCTAGGCAATGCACGGCAAGGCAAGGAAAGCATAACGCAAGGCAAGGCACGGTCAGGCGAGGCAAGGCTAATGCACGACAACGCAAGGCTAGGCAGTGCTCGGCAAGGCAAGGAAAGAGTAACGGAAGGAAAGAAAGGCAAGGGAAAGCAAGGGAAGTCAAGGGTAACGGAAGGAACGGCACGGTAAGGGGAAACAAGGCTAAGGCACGACAACGCAGGACTAGGCAATGCACGGCAAGGCAAGGAAAGGGTAACGCAAGGCAAGGCACGGTCAGGCGAGGCAAGGCTAAGGCAGGACAACGCAAGGCTAGGCAATGCACGGAAGGCAAGCAAAGAGTAACGGAAGGCAAGGAAGGCAAGGGAAGGCAAAGGTAAAGGAAGGAACGGCACGGTAAGCGGAAACAAGGCTAAGGCACGACAACGCAGGACTAGGCAATGCACGGCAAGGCAAGGAAAGGGTAACGCAAGGCAAGGCACGGTCAGGCGAGGCAAGGCTAATGCACGACAACGCAAGGCTAGGCAATGCACGGCTAGGCAAGGAAAGAGTAACGGAAGGAAAGGAAGGCAAGGCAATGCAAGGCAAGGCAAGTGTAACAAAAGGCACGGCACGGCAAGGGGAAACAAGGGTAAGGCACGACAACGCAAGGCTAGGCAGTGCACGGCAAGGCAAGGAAAGGGTAACGCAAGGCAAGGTACAGTTAGGCAAGGGAAGGCTAATGCACGACAACGCAAGGCTAGGCAGTGCACAGCTAGGCAAGGAAAGAGTAACGGAAGGAAATTTAGGCAAGGCAAAGAAAGGCAAGGCAAGTGTAACGGAAGGAACGGCACAGCAAGGGGAAACAAGGCTAAGGCACGACAACGCACGGCTAGGCAGTGCACGGCTAGGCAAGGAAAGAGTAACGGAAGGAAAGAAAGGCAAGGGAAAGCAAGGGAAGGCAAGGCTAACGGAAGGAACGGCACGGTACGGGGAAACAAGGCTAAGGCACGACAACGCAGGACTAGGCAATGCACGGCAAGGCAAAGAAAGGGTAACGCAAGGCAAGGCACGGTCAGGCGACGCAAGGCTAAGGCACGACAACGCAAGGCTAGGCAATGCACGGAAGGTAAGTAAAGAGTAACGGAAGGCAAGGAAGGCAAGGGAAAGCAAGGGTAGGCAAGGGCAAAGGACGGAACGGCACGTTAAGGGGAAACAAGCCTAAGGCACGACAACGCAGGACTAGGCAATGCCCGGCAAGGCAAGGAAAGGGTAACGCAAGGCAATGCACGGTCAGGCGAGGCAAGGCTAATGCACGACAACGCAAGGCTAGGCAGTGCTCGGCTAGGCAAGGAAAGAGTAACGGAAGGAAAGAAAGGCAAGGGAAAGCAAGGGAAGGCAAGGGTAACGGAAGGAACGGCACGGTAAGGGGAAACAAGGCTAAGGCACGACAACGCAGGACTAGGCAATGCACGGCAAGGCAAAGAAAGGGTAACGCAAGGCAAGGCACGGTCAGGCGAGGCAAGGCTAATGCACGACAACGCAAGGCTAGGCAATGCACGGCTAGGCAAGGAAAGAGTAACGGAAGGAAAGGAAGGCAAAGCAAAGCAAGGCAAGGCAAGTGTAACAAAAGGCACGGCACGGCAAGGGGAAACAAGGGTAAGGCACGACAACGCAAGGCTAGGCAGTGCACGGCAAGGCAAGGAAAGGGTAACGCAAGGCAAGGTACGGTGAGGCAAGGGAAGGCTAATGCACGACAACGCAAGGCTAGGCAGTGCACGGCTAGGCAAGGAAAGAGTAACGGAAGGAAAGGAAGGCAAGGCAAAGAAAGGCAAGGCAAGTGTAACGGAAGGAACGGCACAGCAAGGGGAAACAAGGCTAAGGCACGACAACGCACGGCTAGGCAGTGCACGGCTAGGCAAGGAAAGAGTAACGGAAGGAAAGAAAGGCAAGGGAAAGCAAGGGAAGGCAAGGCTAACGGAAGGAACGGCACGGTACGGGGAAACAAGGTTAAGGCACGACAACGCAGGACTAGGCAATGCACGGCAAGGCAAAGAAAGCGTAACGCAAGGCAAGGCACGGTCAGGCGAGGCAAGGCTAATGCACGACAACGCAAGGCTAGGCAATGCACGGCTAGGCAAGGAAAGAGTAACGGAAGGAGAGGAAGGCAAGGCAAAGCAAGGCAAGGCAAGTGTAACAAAAGGCAAGGCACGGCAAGGGGAAACAAGGGTAAGGCACGGCAACGCACGGCTAGGCAATGCACGGCCAAGCAAGGAAAGGGTAACGCAAGGCAAGGCACGGTGAGGAAAGGCAAGGCTAATGCACGACAATGCAGGGCTAGGCAATGCACGGCAAGGTAAGGAAAGCATAACGCAAGGCAAGGCACGGTCAGGCGAGGCAAGGCTAATGCACGACAACGCAAGGCTAGGCAGTGCTCGGCAAGGCAAGGAAAGAGTAACGGAAGGAAAGAAAGGCAAGGGAAAGCAAGGGAAGGCAAGGGTAACGGAAGGAACGGCACGGTAAGGGGAAACAAGGCTAAGGCACGACAACGCAGGATTAGGCTATGCACGGCAAGGCAAGGAAAGGGTAAGGCAAGGCAAGGCACGGTCAGGCGAGGCAAGGCTAAGGCAGGACAACGCAAGGCTAGGCAATGCACGGAAGGCAAGCAAAGAGTAACGGAAGGCAAGGAAGGCAAGGGAAGGCAAAGGTAAAGGAAGGAACGGCACGGTAAGCGGAAACAAGGCTAAGGCACGACAACTCGGGACTAGGCAATGCAAGGAAAGGCAAGGAAAGGGTAACGCAAGGCAAGGCACGGTCAGGCGAGGCAAGGCTAATGCACGACAACGCAAGGCTAGGCAATGCACGGCTAGGCAAGGAAAGAGTAACGGAAGGAAAGGAAGGCAAGGCAAAGAAAGGCAAGGCAAGTGTAACGGAAGGAACTGCACAGCAAGGGGAAACAAGGCTAAGGCACGACAACGCACGGCTAGGCAGTGCACGGCTAGGCAAGGAAAGAGTAACGGAAGGAAAGAAAGGCAAGGGAAAGCAAGGGAAGGCAAGGCTAACGGAAGGAACGGCACGGTACGGGGAAACAAGGCTAAGGCACGACAACGCAGGACTAGGCAATGCACGGCAAGGCAAAGAAAGGGTAACGCAAGGCAAGGCACGGTCAGGCGACGCAAGGCTAAGGCACGACAACGCAAGGCTAGGCAATTCACGGAAGGTAAGTAAAGAGTAACGGAAGGCAAGGAAGGCAAGGGAAAGCAAGGGTAGGCAAGGGCAACGGACGGAACGGCACGTTAAGGGGAAACAAGCCTAAGGCACGACAACGCAGGACTAGGCAATGCACGGCAAGGCAAGGAAAGGGTAATGCAAGGCAAGGCACGGTCAGGCGAGGCAACGCTAATGCACGAAAAAGCACGGCTAGGCAATGCACGGCAAGGCAAGGAAAGGGTAACGCAAGGCAAGGCACGGTCAGGCGAGGCAAGGCTAATGCACGACAACGCAAGGCTAGGCAATGCACGGCAAGGCAAGGAAAGGGTAACGCAAGGCAATGCACGGTCAGGCGAGGCAAGGCTAATGCACGACAACGCAAGGCTAGGCAGTGCTCGGCAAGGCAAGGAAAGAGTAACGGAAGGAAAGAAAGGCAAGGGAAAGCAAGGGAAGGCAAGGGTAACGGAAGGAACGGCACGGTAAGGGGAAACAAGGCTAAGGCAGGACAACGCAGGACTAGGCAATGCACGGCAAGGCAAAGAAAGGGTAACGCAAGGCAAGGCAAGGTCAGGCGAGGCAAGGCTAATGCACGACAACGCAAGGCTAGGCAATGCACGTCTAGGCAAGGAAAGAGTAACGGAAGGAGAGGAAGGCAAGGCAAAGCAAGGCAAGGCAAGTGTAACAAAAGGCAAGGCACGGCAAGGGGAAACAAGGGTAAGGCACGGCAACGCACGGCTAGGCAATGCACGGCCAAGCAAGGAAAGGGTAACGCAGGGCAAGGCACGGTGAGGAAAGGCAAGGCTAATGCACGACAATGCAGGGCTAGGCAATGCACGACAAGGCAAGGAAAGCATAACGCAAGGCAAGGCACGGTCAGGCGAGGCAAGGCTAATGCACGACAACGCAAGGCTAGGCAGTGCTCGGCAAGGCAAGGAAAGAGTAAGGGAAGGAAAGAAAGGCAAGGGAAAGCAAGGGAAGGCAAGGGTAACGGAAGGAACGGCACGGTAAGGGGAAACAAGGCTAAGGCACGACAACGCAGGACTAGGCAATGCACGGCAAGGCAAAGAAAGGGTAACGCAAGGCAAGGCACGGTCAGGCGAGGCAAGGCTAATGCACGACAACGCAAGGCTAGGCAATGCACGGCTAGGCAAGGAAAGAGTAACGGAAGGAGAGGAAGGCAAGGCAAAGCAAGGCAAGGCAAGTGTAACAAAAGGCAAGGCACGGCAAGGGGAAACAAGGGTAAGGCACGGCAACGCACGGCTAGGCAATGCACGGCCAAGCAAGGAAAGGGTAACGCAAGGCAAGGCACGGTCAGGGGAGCCAAGGCTAAGGCACGACAACGCAAGGCTAGGCAGTGCACGGCTAGGGAAGGAAAGAGTAACGGAAGGAAAGGAAGGCAAGGGAAAGTAAGGCAAGGCAAGTGTAACGGAAGAAACGGCACAGCAAGGGGAAACAAGGCTAAGGCAAGACAACGCACGGCTAGGCAATGCACGGCAAGGGAAGGAAAGGGTAACGCAAGGCAAGGCACGGTCAGGCGAGGCAAGGCTAATGCACGACAACGCAAGGCTAGGCAATGCACGGCTAGGCAAGGAAAGAGTAACGGAAGGAAAGGAAGGCAAAGCAAAGCAAGGCAAGGGAAGTGTAACAAAAGGCACGGCACGGCAAGGGGAAACAAGGGTAAGGCACGACAACGCAAGGCTAGGCAGTGCACGGCAAGGCAAGGAAAGGGTAACGCAAGGCAAGGTACGGTGAGGCAAGGGAAGGCTAATGCACGACAACGCAAGGCTAGGCAGTGCACGGCTAGGCAAGGAAAGAGTAACGGAAGGAAAGGAAGGCAAGGCAAAGAAAGGCAAGGCAAGTGTAACGGAAGGAACGGCACAGCAAGGGGAAACAAGGCTAAGGCACGACAACGCACGGCTAGGCAGTGCACGGCTAGGCAAGGAAAGAGTAACGGAAGGAAAGAAAGGCAAGGGAAAGCAAGGGAAGGCAAGGCTAACGGAAGGAACGGCACGGTACGGGGAAACAAGGTTAAGGCACGACAACGCAGGACTAGGCAATGCACGGGAAGGCAAAGAAAGGGTAACGCAAGGCAAGGCACGGTCAGGCGACGCAAGGCTAAGGCACGACAACGCAAGGCTAGGCAATGCACGGAAGGTAAGTAAAGAGTAACGGAAGGCAAGGAAAGCAAGGGAAAGCAAGGGTAGGCAAGGGCAACGGACGGAACGGCACGTTAAGGGGAAACAAGCCTAAGGCACGACAACGCAGGACTAGGCAATGCACGGCAAGGCAAGGAAAGGGTAACGCAAGGCAAGGCACGGTCAGGCGAGGCAACGCTAATGCACGAAAAAGCACGGCTAGGCAATGCACGGCAAGGCAAGGAAAGGGTAAAGCAAGGCAAGGCACGGTCAGGCGAGGCAAGGCTAATGCACGACAACGCAAGGCTAGGCAATGCACGGCAAGGCAAGGAAAGAGTAACGCAAGGCAATGCACGGTCAGGCGAGGCAAGGCTAAGGCACGACAACGCAAGGCTAGGCAATGCACGGCTAGGCAAGGAAAGAGTAACGGAAGGAGAGGAAGGCAAGGCAAAGCAAGGCAAGGCAAGTGTAACAAAAGGCAAGGCACGGCAAGGGGAAACAAGGGTAAGGTACGGCAACGCACGGCTAGGCAATGCACGGCCAAGCAAGGAAAGGGTAACGCAAGGCAAGGCACGGTGAGGAAAGGCAAGGCTAATGCACGACAATGCAGGGCTAGGCAATGCACGGCAAGGCAAGGAAAGCATAACGCAAGGCAAGGCACGGTCAGGCGAGGCAAGGCTAATGCACGACAACGCAAGGCTAGGCAGTGCTCGGCAAGGCAAGGAAAGAGTAACGGAAGGAAAGAAAGGCAAGGGAAAGCAAGGGAAGTCAAGGGTAACGGAAGGAACGGCACGGTAAGGGGAAACAAGGCTAAGGCACGACAACGCAGGACTAGGCAATGCACGGCAAGGCAAGGAAAGGGTAACGCATGGCAAGGCACGGTCAGGCGAGGCAAGGCTAAGGCAGGACAACGCAAGGCTAGGCAATGCACGGAAGGCAAGCAAAGAGTAACGGAAGGCAAGGAAGGCAAGGGAAGGCAAAGGTAAAGGAAGGAACGGCACGGTAAGCGGAAACAAGGCTAAGGCACGACAACGCAGGACTAGGCAATGCACGGCAAGGCAAGGAAAGGGTAACGCAAGGCAAGGCACGGTCAGGCGAGGCAAGGCTAATGCACGACAACGCAAGGCTAGGCAATGCACGGCTAGGCAAGGAAAGAGTAACGGAAGGAAAGGAAGGCAAAGCAATGCAAGGCAAGGCAAGTGTAACAAAAGGCACGGCACGGCAAGGGGAAACAAGGGTAAGGCACGACAACGCAAGGCTAGGCAGTGCACGGCAAGGCAAGGAAAGGGTAACGCAAGGCAAGGTACAGTTAGGCAAGGGAAGGCTAATGCACGACAACGCAAGGCTAGGCAGTGCACAGCTAGGCAAGGAAAGAGTAACGGAAGGAAATTTAGGCAAGGCAAAGAAAGGCAAGGCAAGTGTAACGGAAGGAACGGCACAGCAAGGGGAAACAAGGCTAAGGCACGACAACGCACGGCTAGGCAGTGCACGGCTAGGCAAGGAAAGAGTAACGGAAGGAAAGAAAGGCAAGGGAAAGCAAGGGAAGGCAAGGCTAACGGAAGGAACGGCACGGTACGGGGAAACAAGGCTAAGGCACGACAACGCAGGACTAGGCAATGCACGGCAAGGCAAAGAAAGGGTAACGCAAGGCAAGGCACGGTCAGGCGACGCAAGGCTAAGGCACGACAACGCAAGGCTAGGCAATGCACGAAAGGTAAGTAAAGAGTAACGGAAGGCAAGGAAGGCAAGGGAAAGCAAGGGTAGGCAAGGGCAACGGACGGAACGGCACGTTAAGGGGAAACAAGCCTAAGGCACGACAACGCAGGACTAGGCAATGCCCGGCAAGGCAAGGAAAGGGTAACGCAAGGCAATGCACGGTCAGGCGAGGCAAGGCTAATGCACGACAACGCAAGGCTAGGCAGTGCTCGGCTAGGTAAGGAAAGAGTAACGGAAGGAAAGAAAGGCAAGGGAAAGCAAGGGAAGGCAAGGGTAACGGAAGGAACGGCACGGTAAGGGGAAACAAGGCTAAGGCACGACAACGCAGGACTAGGCAATGCACGGCAAGGCAAAGAAAGGGTAACGCAAGGCAAGGCACGGTCAGGCGAGGCAAGGCTAATGCACGACAACGCAAGGCTAGGCAATGCACGGCTAGGCAAGGAAAGAGTAACGGAAGGAGAGGAAGGCAAGGCAAAGCAAGGCAAGGCAAGTGTAACAAAAGGCAAGGCACGGCAAGGGGAAACAAGGGTAAGGCACGGCAACGCACGGCTAGGCAATGCACGGCCAAGCAAGGAAAGGGTAACGCAAGGCAAGGCACGGTGAGGAAAGGCAAGGCTAATGCACTACAATGCAGGGCTAGGCAATGCACGGCAAGGCAAGGAAAGCATAACGCAAGGCAAGGCACGGTCAGGCGAGGCAAGGCTAATGCACGACAACGCAAGGCTAGGCAGTGCTCGGCAAGGCAAGGAAAGAGTAACGGAAGGAAAGAAAGGCAAGGGAAAGCAAGGGAAGGCAAGGGTAACGGAAGGAACGGCACGGTAAGGGGAAACAAGGCTAAGGCACGACAACGCAGGACTAGGCAATGTACGGCAAGGCAAAGAAAGGGTAACGCAAGGCAAGGCACGGTCAGGCGAGGCAAGGCTAATGCACGACAACGCAAGGCTAGGCAATGCACGGCTAGGCAAGGAAAGAGTAACGGAAGGAGAGGAAGGCAAGGCAAAGCAAGGCAAGGCAAGTGTAACAAAAGGCAAGGCACAGCAAGGGGAAACAAGGGTAAGGCACTGCAACGCACGGCTAGGCAATGCACGGCCAAGCAAGGAAAGGGTAACGCAAGGCAAGGCACGGTGAGGAAAGGCAAGGCTAATGCACTACAATGCAGGGCTAGGCAATGCACGGCAAGGCAAGGAAAGCATAACGCAAGGCAAGGCACGGTCAGGCGAGGCAAGGCTAATGCACGACAACGCAAGGCTAGGCAATGCACGGCTAGGCAAGGAAAGAGTAACGGAAGGAAAGGAAGGCAAAGCAAAGCAAGGCAAGGGAAGTGTAACAAAAGGCACGGAACGGCAAGGGGAAACAAGGGTAAGGCACGACAACGCAAGGCTAGGCAGTGCACGGCAAGGCAAGGAAAGGGTAACGCAAGGCAAGGTACGGTGAGGCAAGGGAAGGCTAATGCACGACAACGCAAGGCTAGGCAGTGCACGGCTAGGCAAGGAAAGAGTAACGGAAGGAAAGGAAGGCAAGGCAAAGAAAGGCAAGGCAAGTGTAACGGAAGGAACGGCACAGCAAGGGGAAACAAGGCTAAGGCACGACAACGCACGGCTAGGCAGTGCACGGCTAGGCAAGGAAAGAGTAACGGAAGGAAAGAAAGGCAAGGGAAAGCAAGGGAAGGCAAGGCTAACGGAAGGAACGGCACGGTACGGGGAAACAAGGTTAAGGCACGACAACGCAGGACTAGGCAATGCACGGGAAGGCAAAGAAAGGGTAACGCAAGGCAAGGCACGGTCAGGCGACGCAAGGCTAAGGCACGACAACGCAAGGCTAGGCAATGCACGGAAGGTAAGTAAAGAGTAACGGAAGGCAAGGAAAGCAAGGGAAAGCAAGGGTAGGCAAGGGCAACGGACGGAACGGCACGTTAAGGGGAAACAAGCCTAAGGCACGACAACGCAGGACTAGGCAATGCACGGCAAGGCAAGGAAAGGGTAACGCAAGGCAAGGCACGGTCAGGCGAGGCAACGCTAATGCACGAAAAAGCACGGCTAGGCAATGCACGGCAAGGCAAGGAAAGGGTAACGCAAGGCAAGGCACGGTCAGGCGAGGCAAGGCTAATGCACGACAACGCAAGGCTAGGCAATGCACGGCAAGGCAAGGAAAGAATAACGCAAGGCAATGCACGGTCAGGCGAGGCAAGGCTAAGGCACGACAACGCAAGGCTAGGCAATGCACGGCTAGGCAAGGAAAGAGTAACGGAAGGAGAGGAAGGCAAGGCAAAGCAAGGCAAGGCAAGTGTAACAAAAGGCAAGGCACGGCAAGGGGAAACAAGGGTAAGGTACGGCAACGCACGGCTAGGCAATGCACGGCCAAGCAAGGAAAGGGTAACGCAAGGCAAGGCACGGTGAGGAAAGGCAAGGCTAATGCACGACAATGCAGGGCTAGGCAATGCACGGCAAGGCAAGGAAAGCATAACGCAAGGCAAGGCACGGTCAGGCGAGGCAAGGCTAATGCACGACAACGCAAGGCTAGGCAGTGCTCGGCAAGGCAAGGAAAGAGTAACGGAAGGAAAGAAAGGCAAGGGAAAGCAAGGGAAGTCAAGGGTAACGGAAGGAACGGCACGGTAAGGGGAAACAAGGCTAAGGCACGACAACGCAGGACTAGGCAATGCACGGCAAGGCAAGGAAAGGGTAACGCATGGCAAGGCACGGTCAGGCGAGGCAAGGCTAAGGCAGGACAACGCAAGGCTAGGCAATGCACGGAAGGCAAGCAAAGAGTAACGGAAGGCAAGGAAGGCAAGGGAAGGCAAAGGTAAAGGAAGGAACGGCACGGTAAGCGGAAACAAGGCTAAGGCACGACAACGCAGGACTAGGCAATGCACGGCAAGGCAAGGAAAGGGTAACGCAAGGCAAGGCACGGTCAGGCGAGGCAAGGCTAATGCACGACAACGCAAGGCTAGGCAATGCACGGCTAGGCAAGGAAAGAGTAACGGAAGGAAAGGAAGGCAAAGCAATGCAAGGCAAGGCAAGTGTAACAAAAGGCACGGCACGGCAAGGGGAAACAAGGGTAAGGCACGACAACGCAAGGCTAGGCAGTGCACGGCAAGGCAAGGAAAGGGTAACGCAAGGCAAGGTACAGTTAGGCAAGGGAAGGCTAATGCACGACAACGCAAGGCTAGGCAGTGCACAGCTAGGCAAGGAAAGAGTAACGGAAGGAAATTTAGGCAAGGCAAAGAAAGGCAAGGCAAGTGTAACGGAAGGAACGGCACAGCAAGGGGAAACAAGGCTAAGGCACGACAACGCACGGCTAGGCAGTGCACGGCTAGGCAAGGAAAGAGTAACGGAAGGAAAGAAAGGCAAGGGAAAGCAAGGGAAGGCAAGGCTAACGGAAGGAACGGCACGGTACGGGGAAACAAGGCTAAGGCACGACAACGCAGGACTAGGCAATGCACGGCAAGGCAAAGAAAGGGTAACGCAAGGCAAGGCACGGTCAGGCGACGCAAGGCTAAGGCACGACAACGCAAGGCTAGGCAATGCACGAAAGGTAAGTAAAGAGTAACGGAAGGCAAGGAAGGCAAGGGAAAGCAAGGGTAGGCAAGGGCAACGGACGGAACGGCACGTTAAGGGGAAACAAGCCTAAGGCACGACAACGCAGGACTAGGCAATGCCCGGCAAGGTAAGGAAAGGGTAACGCAAGGCAATGCACGGTCAGGCGAGGCAAGGCTAATGCACGACAACGCAAGGCTAGGCAGTGCTCGGCTAGGCAAGGAAAGAGTAACGGAAGGAAAGAAAGGCAAGGGAAAGCAAGGGAAGGCAAGGGTAACGGAAGGAACGGCACGGTAAGGGGAAACAAGGCTAAGGCACGACAACGCAGGACTAGGCAATGCACGGCAAGGCAAAGAAAGGGTAACGCAAGGCAAGGCACGGTCAGGCGAGGCAAGGCTAATGCACGACAACGCAAGGCTAGGCAATGCACGGCTAGGCAAGGAAAGAGTAACGGAAGGAGAGGAAGGCAAGGCAAAGCAAGGCAAGGCAAGTGTAACAAAAGGCAAGGCACGGCAAGGGGAAACAAGGGTAAGGCACGGCAACGCACGGCTAGGCAATGCACGGCCAAGCAAGGAAAGGGTAACGCAAGGCAAGGCACGGTGAGGAAAGGCAAGGCTAATGCACTACAATGCAGGGCTAGGCAATGCACGGCAAGGCAAGGAAAGCATAACGCAAGGCAAGGCACGGTCAGGCGAGGCAAGGCTAATGCACGACAACGCAAGGCTAGGCAGTGCTCGGCAAGGCAAGGAAAGAGTAACGGAAGGAAAGAAAGGCAAGGGAAAGCAAGGGAAGGCAAGGGTAACGGAAGGAACGGCACGGTAAGGGGAAACAAGGCTAAGGCACGACAACGCAGGACTAGGCAATGTACGGCAAGGCAAAGAAAGGGTAACGCAAGGCAAGGCACGGTCAGGCGAGGCAAGGCTAATGCACGACAACGCAAGGCTAGGCAATGCACGGCTAGGCAAGGAAAGAGTAACGGAAGGAGAGGAAGGCAAGGCAAAGCAAGGCAAGGCAAGTGTAACAAAAGGCAAGGCACAGCAAGGGGAAACAAGGGTAAGGCACTGCAACGCACGGCTAGGCAATGCACGGCCAAGCAAGGAAAGGGTAACGCAAGGCAAGGCACGGTGAGGAAAGGCAAGGCTAATGCACTACAATGCAGGGCTAGGCAATGCACGGCAAGGCAAGGAAAGCATAACGCAAGGCAAGGCACGGTCAGGCGAGGCAAGGCTAATGCACGACAACGCAAGGCTAGGCAATGCACGGAAGGTAAGTAAAGAGTAACGGAAGGCAAGGAAGGCAAGGGAAAGCAAGGGTAGGCAAGGGCAACGGACGGTACGGCACGTTAAGGGGAAACAAGCCTAAGGCACGACAACGCAGGACTAGGCAATGCCCGGCAAGGCAAGGAAAGGGTAACGCAAGGCAATGCACGGTCAGGCGAGGCAAGGCTAATGCACGACAACGCAAGGCTAGGCAGTGCTCGGCTAGGCAAGGAAAGAGTAACGGAAGGAAAGAAAGGCAAGGGAAAGCAAGGGAAGGCAAGGGTAACGGAAGGAACGGGACGGTAAGGGGAAACAAGGCTAAGGCACGACAACGCAGGACTAGGCAATGCACGGCAAGGCAAAGAAAGGGTAACGCAAGGCAAGGCACGGTCAGGCGAGGCAAGGCTAATGCACGACAACGCAAGGCTAGGCAATGCACGGCTAGGCAAGGAAAGAGTAACGGAAGGAGAGGAAGGCAAGGCAAAGCAAGGCAAGGCAAGTGTAACAAAAGGCAAGGCACGGCAAGGGGAAACAAGGGTAAGGCACGGCAACGCACGGCTAGGCAATGCACGGCCAAGCAAGGAAAGGGTAACGCAAGGCAAGGCACGGTCAGGCGAGGCAAGGCTAATGCACGACAACGCAAGGCTAGGCAATGCACGGCAAGGTGAGGAAAGGGTAACGCAAGGCAATGCACGGTCAGGCGAGGCAAGGCTAATGCACGACAACGCAAGTCTAGGCAGTGCTCGGCAAGGCAAGGAAAGAGTAACGGAAGGAAAGAAAGGCAAGTGAAAGCAAGGGAAGGCAAGGCTAACGGAAGGAACGGCACGGTACGGGGAAACAAGTCTAAGGCACGACAACGCAGGACTAGGCAATGCACGGCAAGGCAAAGAAAGGGTAACGCAAGGCAAGGCACGGTCAGGCGACGCAAGGCTAAGGCACGACAACGCAAGGCTAGGCAATGCACGGAAGGTAAGTTAAGAGTAAAGGAAGGCAAGGAAGGCAAGGGAAAGCAAGGGTAGGCAAGGGCAACGGACGGAACGGCACGTTAAGGGGAAACAAGCCTAAGGCACGACAACGCAGGACTAGGCAATGCCCGGCAAGGCAAGGAAAGGGTAACGCAAGGCAATGCACGGTCAGGCGAGGCAAGGCTAATGCACGACAACGCAAGGCTAGGCAGTGCTCGGCAAGGCAAGGAAAGAGTAACGGAAGGAAAGAAAGGCAAGGCAAAGCAAGGGAAGGCAAGGGTAACGGAAGGAACGGCACGGTAAGGGGAAACAAGGCTAAGGCACGACAACGCAGGACTAGGCAATGCACGGCAAGGCAAAGAAAGGGTAACGCAAGGCAAGGCACGGTCAGGCGAGGCAAGGCTAATGCACGACAACGCAAGGCTAGGCAATGCACGGCTAGGCAAGGAAAGAGTAACGGAAGGAGAGGAAGGCAAGGCAAAGCAAGGCAAGGCAAGTGTAACAAAAGGCAAGGCACGGCAAGGGGAAACAAGGGTAAGGCACGGCAACGCACGGCTAGGCAATGCACGGCCAAGCAAGGAAAGGGTAACGCAAGCCAAGGCACGGTGAGGAAAGGCAAGGCTAATGCACTACAATGCAGGGCTAGGCAATGCACGGCAAGGCAAGGAAAGCATAACGCAAGGCAAGGCACGGTCAGGCGAGGCCAGGCTAATGCACGACAACGCAAGGCTAGGCAGTGCTCGGCAAGGCAAGGAAAGAGTAACGGAAGGAAAGAAAGGCAAGGGAAAGCAAGGGAAGGCAAGGGTAACGGAAGGAACGGCACGGTAAGGGGAAACAAGGCTAAGGCACGACAACGCAGGACTAGGCAATGCACGGCAAGGCAAAGAAAGGGTAACGCAAGGCAAGGCACGGTCAGGCGAGGCAAGGCTAATGCACGACAACGCAAGGCTAGGCAATGCACGGCTAGGCAAGGAAAGAGTAACGGAAGGAGAGGAAGGCAAGGCAAAGCAAGGCAAGGCAAGTGTAACAAAAGGCAAGGCACGGCAAGGGGAAACAAGGGTAAGGCACGGCAACGCACGGCTAGGCAATGCACGGCCAAGCAAGGAAAGGGTAACGCAAGGCAAGGCACGGTGAGGAAAGGCAAGGCTAATGCACGACAATGCAGGGCTAGGCAATGCACGGCAAGGCAAGGAAAGCATAACGCAAGGCAAGGCACGGTCAGGCGAGGCAAGGCTAATGCACGACAACGCAAGGCTAGGCAGTGCTCGGCAAGGCAAGGAAAGAGTAAGGGAAGGAAAGAAAGGCAAGGGAAAGCAAGGGAAGGCAAGGGTAACGGAAGGAACGGCACGGTAAGGGGAAACAAGGCTAAGGCACGACAACGCAGGACTAGGCAATGCACGGCAAGGCAAAGAAAGGGTAACGCAAGGCAAGGCACGGTCAGGCGAGGCAAGGCTAATGCACGACAACGCAAGGCTAGGCAATGCACGGCTAGGCAAGGAAAGAGTAACGGAAGGAGAGGAAGGCAAGGCAAAGCAAGGCAAGGCAAGTGTAACAAAAGGCAAGGCACGGCAAGGGGAAACAAGGGTAAGGCACGGCAACGCACGGCTAGGCAATGCACTGCCAAGCAAGGAAAGGGTAACGCAAGGCAAGGCACGGTCAGGCGAGCCAAGGCTAAGGCACGACAACGCAAGGCTAGGCAGTGCACGGCTAGGCAAGGAAAGAGTAACGGAAGGAAAGGAAGGCAAGGCAAAGTAAGGCAAGGCAAGTGTAACGGAAGAAACGGCACAGCAAGGGGAAACAAGGCTAAGGCAAGACAACGCACGGCTAGGCAATGCACGGCAAGGGAAGGAAAGGGTAACGCAAGGCAAGGCACGGTCAGGCGAGGCAAGGCTAATGCACGACAACGCAAGGCTAGTCAATGCACGGCTAGGCAAGGAAAGAGTAACGGAAGGAAAGGAAGGCAAAGCAATGCAAGGCAAGGCAAGTGTAACAAAAGGCACGGCACGGCAAGGGGAAACAAGGGTAAGGCACGACAACGCAAGGCTAGGCAGTGCACGGCAAGGCAAGGAATGGGTAACGCAAGGCAAGGTACAGTTAGGCAAGGGAAGGCTAATGCACGACAACGCAAGGCTAGGCAGTGCACAGCTAGGCAAGGAAAGAGTAACGGAAGGAAATTTAGGCAAGGCAAAGAAAGGCAAGGCAAGTGTAACGGAAGGAACGGCACAGCAAGGGGAAACAAGGCTAAGGCACGACAACGCACGGCTAGGCAGTGCACGGCTAGGCAAGGAAAGAGTAACGGAAGGAAAGAAAGGCAAGGGAAAGCAAGGGAAGGCAAGGCTAACGGAAGGAACGGCACGGTACGGGGAAACAAGGCTAAGGCACGACAACGCAGGACTAGGCAATGCACGGCAAGGCAAAGAAAGGGTAACGCAAGGCAAGGCACGGTCAGGCGAGGCAAGGCTAATGCACGACAACGCAAGGCTAGGCAATGCACGGAAGGTAAGTAAAGAGTAACGGAAGGCAAGGAAGGCAAGGGAAAGCAAGGGTAGGCAAGGGCAACGGACGGAACGGCACGTTAAGGGGAAACAAGCCTAAGGCACGACAACGCAGGACTAGGCAATGCCCGGCAAGGCAAGGAAAGGGTAACGCAAGGCAATGCACGGTCAGGCGAGGCAAGGCTAATGCACGACAACGCAAGGCTAGGCAGTGCTCGGCTAGGCAAGGAAAGAGTAACGGAAGGAAAGAAAGGCAAGGGAAAGCAAGGGAAGGCAAGGGTAACGGAAGGAACGGGACGGTAAGGGGAAACAAGGCTAAGGCACGACAACGCAGGACTAGGCAATGCACGGCAAGGCAAAGAAAGGGTAACGCAAGGCAAGGCACGGTCAGGCGAGGCAAGGCTAATGCACGACAACGCAAGGCTAGGCAATGCACGGCTAGGCAAGGAAAGAGTAACGGAAGGAGAGGAAGGCAAGGCAAAGCAAGGCAAGGCAAGTGTAACAAAAGGCAAGGCACGGCAAGGGGAAACAAGGGTAAGGCACGGCAACGCACGGCTAGGCAATGCAGGGCCAAGCAAGGAAAGGGTAACGCAAGGCAAGGCACGGTCAGGCGAGGCAAGGCTAATGCACGACAACGCAAGGCTAGGCAATGCACGGCAAGGTGAGGAAAGGGTAACGCAAGGCAATGCACGGTCAGGCGAGGCAAGGCTAATGCACGACAACGCAAGTCTAGGCAGTGCTCGGCAAGGCAAGGAAAGAGTAACGGAAGGAAAGAAAGGCAAGTGAAAGCAAGGGAAGGCAAGGCAAACGGAAGGAACGGCACGGTACGGGGAAACAAGGCTAAGGCACGACAACGCAGGACTAGGCAATGCACGGCAAGGCAAAGAAAGGGTAACGCAAGGCAAGGCACGGTCAGGCGACGCAAGGCTAAGGCACGACAACGCAAGGCTAGGCAATGCACGGAAGGTAAGTTAAGAGTAACGGAAGGCAAGGAAGGCAAGGGAAAGCAAGGGTAGGCAAGGGCAACGGACGGAACGGCACGTTAAGGGGAAACAAGCCTAAGGCACGACAACGCAGGACTAGGCAATGCCCGGCAAGGCAAGGAAAGGGTAACGCAAGGCAATGCACGGTCAGGCGAGGCAAGGCTAATGCACGACAACGCAAGGCTAGGCAGTGCTCGGCAAGGCAAGGAAAGAGTAACGGAAGGAAAGAAAGGCAAGGCAAAGCAAGGGAAGGCAAGGGTAACGGAAGGAACGGCACGGTAAGGGGAAACAAGGCTAAGGCACGACAACGCAGGACTAGGCAATGCACGGCAAGGCAAAGAAAGGGTAACGCAAGGCAAGGCACGGTCAGGCGAGGCAAGGCTAATGCACGACAACGCAAGGCTAGGCAATGCACGGCTAGGCAAGGAAAGAGTAACGGAAGGAGAGGAAGGCAAGGCAAAGCAAGGCAAGGCAAGTGTAACAAAAGGCAAGGCACGGCAAGGGGAAACAAGGGTAAGGCACGGCAACGCACGGCTAGGCAATGCACGGCCAAGCAAGGAAAGGGTAACGCAAGCCAAGGCACGGTGAGGAAAGGCAAGGCTAATGCACTACAATGCAGGGCTAGGCAATGCACGGCAAGGCAAGGAAAGCATAACGCAAGGCAAGGCACGGTCAGGCGAGGCAAGGCTAATGCACGACAACGCAAGGCTAGGCAGTGCTCGGCAAGGCAAGGAAAGAGTAACGGAAGGAAAGAAAGGCAAGGGAAAGCAAGGGAAGGCAAGGGTAACGGAAGGAACGGCACGGTAAGGGGAAACAAGGCTAAGGCACGACAACGCAGGACTAGGCAATGCACGGGAAGGCAAAGAAAGGGTAACGCAAGGCAAGGCACGGTCAGGCGAGGCAAGGCTAATGCACGACAACGCAAGGCTAGGCAATGCACGGCTAGGCAAGGAAAGAGTAACGGAAGGAGAGGAAGGCAAGGCAAAGCAAGGCAAGGCAAGTGTAACAAAAGGCAAGGCACGGCAAGGGGAAACAAGGGTAAGGCACGGCAACGCACGGCTAGGCAATGCACGGCCAAGCAAGGAAAGGGTAACGCAAGGCAAGGCACGGTGAGGAAAGGCAAGGCTAATGCACGACAATGCAGGGCTAGGCAATGCACGGCAAGGCAAGGAAAGCATAACGCAAGGCAAGGCACGGTCAGGCGAGGCAAGGCTAATGCACGACAACGCAAGGCTAGGCAGTGCTCGGCAAGGCAAGGAAAGAGTAAGGGAAGGAAAGAAAGGCAAGGCAAAGCAAGGGAAGGCAAGGGTAACGGAAGGAACGGCACGGTAAGGGGAAACAAGGCTAAGGCACGACAACGCAGGACTAGGCAATGCACGGCAAGGCAAAGAAAGGGTAACGCAAGGCAAGGCACGGTCAGGCGAGGCAAGGCTAATGCACGACAACGCAAGGCTAGGCAATGCACGGCTAGGCAAGGAAAGAGTAACGGAAGGAGAGGAAGGCAAGGCAAAGCAAGGCAAGGCAAGTGTAACAAAAGGCAAGGCACGGCAAGGGGAAACAAGGGTAAGGCACGGCAACGCACGGCTAGGCAATGCACTGCCAAGCAAGGAAAGGGTAACGCAAGGCAAGGCACGGTCAGGCGAGCCAAGGCTAAGGCACAACAACGCAAGGCTAGGCAGTGCACGGCTAGGCAAGGAAAGAGTAACGGAAGGAAAGGAAGGCAAGGCAAAGTAAGGCAAGGCAAGTGTAACGGAAGAAACGGCACAGCAAGGGGAAACAAGGCTAAGGCAAGAAAACGCACGGCTAGGCAATGCACGGCAAGGGAAGGAAAGGGTAACGCAAGGCAAGGCACGGTCAGGCGAGGCAAGGCTAATGCACGACAACGCAAGGCTAGGCAATGCACGGAAGGCAAGCAAAGAGTAACGGAAGGCAAGGAAGGCAAGGGAAGGCAAAGGTAAAGGAAGGAACGGCACGGTAAGCGGAAACAAGGCTAAGGCACGACAACGCACGGCTACGCAGTGCACGGCTAGGCAAGGAAAGGGAAGGAAAGGAAGGCAAGGCAAAGTAAGGCAAGGCACGTGTAACGGAAGAAACGGCACAGCAAGGGGAAACAAGGCTAAGGCAAGACAACGCACGGCTAGGCAATGCACGGCAAGGGAAGGAAAGGGTAACGCAAGGCAAGGCACGGTCAGGCGAGGCAAGGCTAATGCACGACAACGCAAGGCTAGTCAATGCACGGCTAGGCAAGGAAAGAGTAACGGAAGGAAAGGAAGGCAAAGCAATGCAAGGCAAGGCAAGTGTAACAAAAGGCACGGCACGGCAAGGGGAAACAAGGGTAAGGCACGACAACGCAAGGCTAGGCAGTGCACGGCAAGGCAAGGAATGGGTAACGCAAGGCAAGGTACAGTTAGGCAAGGGAAGGCTAATGCACGACAACGCAAGGCTAGGCAGTGCACAGCTAGGCAAGGAAAGAGTAACGGAAGGAAATTTAGGCAAGGCAAAGAAAGGCAAGGCAAGTGTAACGGAAGGAACGGCACAGCAAGGGGAAACAAGGCTAAGGCACGACAACGCACGGCTAGTCAGTGCACGGCTAGGCAAGGAAAGAGTAACGG
Source organism: Macrotis lagotis (assembly GCF_037893015.1). Taxonomy (NCBI): domain Eukaryota; kingdom Metazoa; phylum Chordata; class Mammalia; order Peramelemorphia; family Peramelidae; genus Macrotis; species Macrotis lagotis. The sequence goes on along the minus strand of NW_027422165.1, from coordinate 141,356 downwards.
AAGGAAAGAAAGGCAAGGGAAAGCAAGGGAAGGCAAGGCTAACGGAAGGAACGGCACGGTACGGGGAAACAAGGCTAAGGCACGACAACGCAGGACTAGGCAATGCACGGCAAGGCAAAGAAAGGGTAACGCAAGGCAAGGCACGGTCAGGCGACGCAAGGCTAAGGCACGACAACGCAAGGCTAGGCAATGCACGGAAGGTAAGTAAAGAGTAACGGAAGGCAAGGAAGGCAAGGGAAAGCAAGGGTAGGCAAGGGCAACGGACGGAACGGCACGTTAAGGGGAAACAAGCCTAAGGCACGACAACGCAGGACTAGGCAATGCCCGGCAAGGCAAGGAAAGGGTAACGGAAGGCAATGCACGGTCAGGCGAGGCAAGGCTAATGCACGACAACGCAAGGCTAGGCAGTGCTCGGCAAGGCAAGGAAAGAGTAACGGAAGGAAAGAAAGGCAAGGGAAAGCAAGGGAAGGCAAGGGTAACGGAAGGAACGGCACGGTAAGGGGAAACAAGGCTAAGGCACGACAACGCAGGACTAGGCAATGCACGGGAAGGCAATGAAAGGGTAACGCAAGGCAATGCACGGTCAGGCGAGGCAAGGCTAATGCACGACAACGCAAGGCTAGGCAATGCACGGCTAGGCAAGGAAAGAGTAACGGAAGGAGAGGAAGGCAAGGCAAAGCAAGGCAAGGCAAGTGTAACAAAAGGCAAGGCACGGCAAGGGGAAACAAGGGTAAGGCACGGCAACGCACGGCTAGGCAATGCACGGCCAAGCAAGGAAAGGGTAACGCAAGGCAAGGCACGGTGAGGAAAGGCAAGGCTAATGCACTACAATGCAGGGCTAGGCAATGCACGGCAAGGCAAGGAAAGCATAACGCAAGGCAAGGCACGGTCAGGCGAGGCAAGGCTAATGCACGACAACGCAAGGCTAGGCAGTGCTCGGCAAGGCAAGGAAAGAGTAACGGAAGGAAAGAAAGGCAAGGGAAAGCAAGGGAAGCCAAGGGTAACGGAAGGAACGGCACGGTAAGGGGAAACAAGGCTAAGGCACGACAACGCAGGACTAGGCAATGCACGGCAAGGCAAAGAAAGGGTAACGCAAGGCAAGGCACGGTCAGGCGAGGCAAGGCTAATGCACGACAACGCAAGGCTAGGCAATGCACGGCTAGGCAAGGAAAGAGTAACGGAAGGAGAGGAAGGCAAGGCAAAGCAAAGCAAGGCAAGTGTAACAAAAGGCAAGGCACGGCAAGGGGAAACAAGGGTAAGGCACTGCAACGCACGGCTAGGCAATGCACGGCCAAGCAAGGAAAGGGTAACGCAAGGCAAGGCACGGTGCGGAAAGGCAAGGCTAATGCACTACAATGCAGGGCTAGGCAATGCACGGCAAGGCAAGGAAAGCATAACGCAAGGCAAGGCACGGTCAGGCGAGGCAAGGCTAATGCACGACAACGCAAGGCTAGGCAGTGCTCGGCAAGGCAAGGAAAGAGTAAGGGAAGGAAAGAAAGGCAAGGGAAAGCAAGGGAAGGCAATGGTAACGGAAGGAACGGCACGGTAAGGGGAAACAAGGCTAAGGCACGACAACGCAGGACTAGGCAATGCACGGCAAGGCAAAGAAAGGGTAACGCAAGGCAAGGCACGGTCAGGCGAGGCAAGGCTAATGCACGACAACGCAAAGCTAGGCAATGCACGGCTAGGCAAGGAAAGAGTAACGGAAGGAGAGGAAGGCAAGGCAAAGCAAGGCAAGGCAAGTGTAACAAAAGGCAAGGCACGGCAAGGGGAAACAAGGGTAAGGCACGGCAACGCACGGCTAGGCAATGCACGGCCAAGCAAGGAAAGGGTAACGCAAGGCAAGGCACGGTCAGGCGAGGCAAGGCTAATGCACGACAACGCAAGGCTAGGCAATGCACGGCAAGGCAAGGAAAGGGTAACGCAAGGCAATGCACGTTCAGGCGAGGCAAGGCTAATGCACGACAACGCAAGTCTAGGCAGTGCTCGGCAAGGCAAGGAAAGAGTAACGGAAGGAACGAAAGGCAAGGGAAAGCAAGGGAAGGCAAGGCTAACGGAAGGAACGGCACGGTACGGGGAAACAAGTCTAAGGCACGACAACGCAGGACTAGGCAATGCACGGCAAGGCAAAGAAAGGGTAACGCAAGGCAAGGCACGGTCAGGCGACGCAAGGCTAAGGCACGACAACGCAAGGCTAGGCAATGCACGGAAGGTAAGTTAAGAGTAACGGAAGGCAAGGAAGGCAAGGGAAAGCAAGGGTAGGCAAGGGCAACGGACGGAACGGCACGTTAAGGGGAAACAAGCCTAAGGCACGACAACGCAGGACTAGGCAATGCCCGGCAAGGCAAGGAAAGGGTAACGCAAGGCAATGCACGGTCAGGCGAGGCAAGGCTAATGCACGACAACGCAAGGCTAGGCAGTGCTCGGCAAGGCAAGGAAAGAGTAACGGAAGGAAAGAAAGGCAAGGGAAAGCAAGGGAAGGCAAGGGTAACGGAAGGAACGGCACGGTAAGGGGAAACAAGGCTAAGGCACGACAACGCAGGACTAGGCAATGCACGGCAAGGCAAAGAAAGGGTAACGCAAGGCAAGGCACGGTCAGGCGAGGCAAGGCTAATGCACGACAACGCAAGGCTAGGCAATGCACGGCTAGGCAAGGAAAGAGTAACGGAAGGAGAGGAAGGCAAGGCAAAGCAAGGCAAGGCAAGTGTAACAAAAGGCAAGGCACGGCAAGGGGAAACAAGGGTAAGGCACGGCAACGCACGGCTAGGCAATGCACGGCCAAGCAAGGAAAGGGTAACGCAAGGCAAGGCACGGTGAGGAAAGGCAAGGCTAATGCACTACAATGCAGGGCTAGGCAATGCACGGCAAGGCAAGGAAAGCATAACGCAAGGCAAGGCACGGTCAGGCGAGGCAAGGCTAATGCACGACAACGCAAGGCTAGGCAGTGCTCGGCAAGGCAAGGAAAGAGTAACGGAAGGAAAGAAAGGCAAGGCAAAGCAAGGGAAGGCAAGGGTAACGGAAGGAACGGCACGGTAAGGGGAAACAAGGCTAAGGCACGACAACGCAGGACTAGGCAATGCACGGCAAGGCAAAGAAAGGGTAACGCAAGGCAAGGCACGGTCAGGCGAGGCAAGGCTAATGCACGACAATGCAGGGCTAGGCAATGCACGGCTAGGCAAGGAAAGAGTAACGGAAGGAGAGGAAGGAAAGGCAAAGCAAGGCAAGGCAAGTGTAACAAAAGGCAAGGCACGGCAAGGGGAAACAAGGGTAAGGCACGGCAACGCACGGCTAGGCAATGCACGGCCAAGCAAGGAAAGGGTAACGCAAGGCAAGGGACGGTGAGGAAAGGCAAGGCTAATGCACGACAATGCAGGGCTAGGCAATGCACGGCAAGGCAAGGAAAGCATAACGCAAGGCAAGGCACGGTCAGGCGAGGCAAGGCTAATGCACGACAACGCAAGGCTAGGCAGTGCTCGGCAAGGCAAGGAAAGAGTAAGGGAAGGAAAGAAAGGCAAGGGAAAGCAAGGGAAGGCAAGGGTAACGGAAGGAACGGCACGGTAAGGGGAAACAAGGCTAAGGCACGACAACGCAGGACTAGGCAATGCACGGCAAGGCAAAGAAAGGGTAACGCAAGGCAAGGCAAAGGGTAACGCAAGGCAAGGCACGGTCAGGCGAGGCAAGGCTAATGCACGACAACGCAAGGCTAGGCAATGCACGGCTAGGCAAGGAAAGAGTAACGGAAGGAGAGGAAGGCAAGGCAAAGCAAGGCAAGGCAAGTGTAACAAAAGGCAAGGCACGGCAAGGGGAAACAAGGGTAAGGCACCGCAACGCACGGCTAGGCAATGCACTGCCAAGCAAGGAAAGGGTAACGCAAGGCAAGGCACGGTCAGGCGAGCCAAGGCTAAGGCACGACAACGCAAGGCTAGGCAGTGCACGGCTAGGCAAGGAAAGAGTAACGGAAGGAAAGGAAGGCAAGGCAAAGTAAGGCAAGGCAAGTGTAACGGAAGAAACGGCACAGCAAGGGGAAACAAGGCTAAGGCAAGAAAACGCACGGCTAGGCAATGCACGGCAAGGGAAGGAAAGGGTAACGCAAGGCAAGGCACGGTCAGGCGAGGCAAGGCTAATGCACGACAACGCAAGGCTAGGCAATGCACGGCTAGGCAAGGAAAGAGTAACGGAAGGAAAGGAAGGCAAAGCAATGCAAGGCAAGGCAAGTGTAACAAAAGGCACGGCACGGCAAGGGGAAACAAGGGTAAGGCACGACAACGCAAGGCTAGGCAGTGCACGGCAAGGCAAGGAATGGGTAACGCAAGGCAAGGTACGGTGAGGCAAGGGAAGGCTAATGCACGACAACGCAAGGCTAGGCAGTGCACGGCTAGGCAAGGAAAGAGTAACGGAAGGAAAGGAAGGCAAGGCAAAGAAAGGCAAGGCAAGTGTAACGGAAGGAACGGCACAGCAAGGGGAAACAAGGCTAAGGCACGACAACGCACGGCTAGGCAGTGCACGGCTAGGCAAGGAAAGAGTAACAGAAGGAAAGAAAGGCAAGGGAAAGCAAGGGAAGGCAAGGCTAACGGAAGGAACGGCACGGTACGGGGAAACAAGGCTAAGGCACGACAACGCAGGACTAGGCAATGCACGGCACGGCAAAGAAAGGGTAACGCAAGGCAAGGCACGGTCAGGCGACGCAAGGCTAAGGCACGACAACGCAAGGCTAGGCAATGCACGGAAGGTAAGTAAAGAGTAACGGAAGGCAAGGAAGGCAAGGGAAAGCAAGGGTAGGCAAGGGCAACGGACGGAACGGCACGTTAAGGGGAAACAAGCCTAAGGCACGACAACGCAGGACTAGGCAATGCACGGCAAGGCAAGGAAAGGGTAACGCAAGGCAAGGCACGGTCAGGCGAGGCAACGCTAATGCACGAAAAAGCACGGCTAGGCAATGCACGGCAAGGCAAGTAAAGGGTAACGCAAGGCAAGGCACGGTCAGGCGAGGCAAGGCTAATGCACGACAACGCAAGGCTAGGCAATGCACGGCAAGGCAAGGAAAGAGTAACGCAAGGCAATGCACGGTCAGGCGAGGCAAGGCTAAGGCACGACAACGCAAGGCTAGGCAATGCACGGCTAGGCAAGGAAAGAGTAACGGAAGGAGAGGAAGGCAAGGCAAAGCAAGGCAAGGCAAGTGTAACAAAAGGCAAGGCACGGCAAGGGGAAACAAGGGTAAGGCACGGCAACGCACGGCTAGGCAATGCACGGCCAAGCAAGGAAAGGGTAACGCAAGGCAAGGCACGGTGAGGAAAGGCAAGGATAATGCACGACAATGCAGGGCTAGGCAATGCACGGCAAGGCAAGGAAAGCATAACGCAAGGCAAGGCACGGTCAGGCGAGGCAAGGCTAATGCACGACAACGCAAGGCTAGGCAGTGCTCGGCAAGGCAAGGAAAGAGTAACGGAAGGAAAGAAAGGCAAGGGAAAGCAAGGGAAGGCAAGGGTAACGGAAGGAACGGCACGGTAAGGGGAAACAAGGCTAAGGCACGACAACGCAGGACTAGGCAATGCACGGCAAGGCAAGGAAAGGGTAACGCAAGGCAAGGCACGGTCAGGCGAGGCAAGGCTAAGGCAGGACAACGCAAGGCTAGGCAATGCACGGAAGGCAAGCAAAGAGTAACGGAAGGCAAGGAAGGCAAGGGAAGGCAAAGGTAAAGGAAGGAACGGCACGGTAAGCGGAAACAACGCTAAGGCACGACAACGCACGGCTAGGCAGTGCACGGCTAGGCAAGGAAAGGGAAGGAAAGGAAGGCAAGGCAAAGTAAGGCAAGGCACGTGTAACGGAAGAAACGGCACAGCAAGGGGAAACAAGGCTAAGGCAAGACAACGCACGGCTAGGCAATGCACGGCAAGGGAAGGAAAGGGTAACGCAAGGCAAGGCACGGTCAGGCGAGGCAAGGCTAATGCACGACAACGCAAGGCTAGGCAATGCACGGCTAGGCAAGGAAAGAGTAACGGAAGGAAAGGAAGGCAAAGCAATGCAAGGCAAGGCAAGTGTAACAAAAGGCACGGCACGGCAAGGGGAAACAAGGGTAAGGCACGACAACGCAAGGCTAGGCAGTGCACGGCAAGGCAAGGAAAGGGTAACGCAAGGCAAGGTACGGTTAGGCAAGGGAAGGCTAATGCACGACAACGCAAGTCTAGGCAGTGCACAGCTAGGCAAGGAAAGAGTAACGGAAGGAAAGGAAGGCAAGGCAAAGAAAGGCAAGGCAAGTGTAACGGAAGGAACGGCACAGCAAGGGGAAACAAGGCTAAGGCACGACAACGCACGGCTAGGCAGTGCACGGCTAGGCAAGGAAAGAGTAACGGAAGGAAAGAAAGGCAAGGGAAAGCAAGGGAAGGCAAGGCTAACGGAAGGAACGGCACGGTACGGGGAAACAAGGCAAAGGCACGACAACGCAGGACTAGGCAATGCACGGCAAGGCAAAGAAAGGGTAACGCAAGGCAAGGCACGGTCAGGCGACGCAAGGCTAAGGCACGACAACGCAAGGCTAGGCAATGCACGGAAGGTAAGTAAAGAGTAACGGAAGGCAAGGAAGTCAAGGGAAAGCAAGGGTAGGCAAGGGCAACGGACGGAACGGCACGTTAAGGGGAAACAAGCCTAAGGCACGACAACGCAGGACTAGGCAATGCACGGCAAGGCAAGGAAAGGGTAACGCAAGGCAAGGCACGGTCAGGCGAGGCAACGCTAATGCACGAAAAAGCACGGCTAGGCAATGCACGGCAAGGCAAGGAAAGGGTAACGCAAGGCAAGGCACGGTCAGGCGAGGCAAGGCTAATGCACGACAACGCAAGGCTAGGCAATGCACGGCAAGGCAAGGAAAGAGTAACGCAAGGCAATGCACGGTCAGGCGACGCAAGGCTAAGGCACGACAACGCAAGGCTAGGCAGTGCTCGGCAAGGCAAGGAAAGAGTAACGGAAGGAAAGAAAGGCAAGGGAAAGCAAGGGAAGGCAAGGGTAACGGAAGGAACGGCACGGTAAGGGGAAACAAGGCTAAGGCACGACAACGCAGGACTAGGCAATGCACGGCAAGGCAAAGAAAGCGTAACGCAAGGCAAGGCAGGGTCAGGCGAGGCAAGGCTAATGCACGACAATGCAGGGCTAGTCAATGCACGGCAAGGTAAGGAAAGCATAACGCAAGGCAAGGCACGGTCAGGCGAGGCAAGGCTAATGCACGACAACGCAAGGCTAGGCAATGCTCGGCAAGGCAAGGAAAGAGTAACGGAAGGAAAGAAAGGCAAGGGAAAGCAAGGGAAGGCAAGGGTAACGGAAGGAACGGCACGGTAAGGGGAAACAAGGCTAAGGCACGACAACGCAGGATTAGGCAATGCACGGCAAGGCAAGGAAAGGGTAACGCAAGGCAAGGCACGGTCAGGCGAGGCAAGGCTAAGGCAGGACAACGCAAGGCTAGGCAATGCACGGAAGGCAAGCAAAGAGTAACGGAAGGCAAGGAAGGCAAGGGAAGGCAAAGGTAAAGGAAGGAACGTCACGGTAAGCGGAAACAAGGCTAAGGCACGACAACTCAGGACTAGGCAATGCAAGGCAAGGCAAGGAAAGAGTAACGGAAGGAAAGAAAGGCAAAGCAAAGCAAGGCAAGGCAAGTGCAACAAAAGGCACGGCACGGCAAGGGGAAACAAGGGTAAGGCACGACAACGCAAGGCTAGGCAGTGCACGGCAAGGCAAGGAAAGAGTAACGGAAGGAAAGAAAGGCAAGGGAAAGGAAGGGAAGGCAAGGCTAACGGACGGAACGGCACGGTACGGGGAAACAAGGCTAAGGCACGACAACGCAGGACTAGGCAATGCACGGCAAGGCAAAGAAAGGGTAAAGCAAGGCAAGGCACGGTCAGGCGACGCAAGGCTAAGGCACGACAACGCAAGGCTAGGCAATGCACGGAAGGTAAGTAAAGAGTAACGGAAGGCAAGGAAGGCAAGGCAAAGAAAGGCAAGGCAAGTGTAACGGAAGGAACGGCACAGCAAGGGGAAACAAGGCTAAGGCACGACAACGCACGGCTAGGCAGTGCACGGCTAGGCAAGGAAAGAGTAACGGAAGGAAAGAAAGGCAAGGGAAAGCAAGGGAAGGCAAGGCTAACGGAAGGAACGGCACGGTACGGGGAAACAAGGCTAAGGCACGACAACGCAGGACTAGGCAATGCACGGCAAGGCAAAGAAAGGGTAACGCAAGGAAAGGCACGGTCAGGCGACGCAAGGCTAAGGCACGACAACGCAAGGCTAGGCAATGCACGGAAGGTAAGTAAAGAGTAACGGAAGGCAAGGAAGGCAAGGGAAAGCAAGGGAAGGCAAGGGCAACGGACGGAACGGTACGTTAAGGGGAAACAAGCCTAAGGCACGACAACGCAGGAATAGGCAATGCACGGCAAGGCAAGGAAAGGGTAACGCAAGGCAAGGCACGGTCAGGCGAGGCAACGCTAATGCACGAAAAAGCACGGCTAGGCAATGCACGGCAAGGCAAGGGAAGGGTAACGCAAGGCAAGGCACGGTCAGGCGAGGCAAGGCTAATGCACGACAACGCAAGGCTAGGCAATGCACGGCAAGGCAAGGAAAGGGTAACGCAAGGCAATGCACGGTCAGGCGAGGCAAGGCTAATGCACGACAACGCAAGGCTAGGCAGTGCTCGGCAAGGCAAGGAAAGAGTAACGGAAGGAAAGAAAGGCAAGGGAAAGCAAGGGAAGGCAAGGGTAACGGAAGGAACGGCACGGTAAGGGGAAACAAGGCTAAGGCACGACAACGCAGGACTAGGCAATGCACGGCAAGGCAAAGAAAGGGTAACGGAAGGAGAGGAAGGCAAGGCAAAGCAAGCCAAGGCAAGTGTAACAAAAGGCAAGGCACGGCAAGGGGAAACAAAGGTAAGGCACGGCAACGCACGGCTAGGCAATGCACGGCCAAGCAAGGAAAGGGTAACGCAAGGCAAGGCACGGTGAGGAAAGGCAAGGCTAATGCACGACAATGCAGGGCTAGGCAATGCACGGCAAGGCAAGGAAAGCATAACGCAAGGCAAGGCACGGTCAGGCGAGGCAAGGCTAATGCACGACAACGCAAGGCTAGGCAGTGCTCGGCAAGGCAAGGAAAGAGTAACGGAAGGAAAGAAAGGCAAGGGAAAGCAAGGGAAGGCAAGGGTAACGGAAGGAACGGCACGGTAAGGGGAAACAAGGCTAAGGCACGACAACGCAGGACTAGGCAATGCACGGCAAGGCAAGGAAAGGGTAACGCAAGGCAAGGCACGGTCAGGCGAGGGAAGGCTAAGGCAGGACAACGCAAGGCTAGGCAATGCACGGAAGGCAAGCAAAGAGTAACGGAAGGCAAGGAAGGCAAGGGAAGGCAAAGGTAAAGGAAGGAACGGCACGGTAAGCGGAAACAAGGCTAAGGCACGACAACGCACGGCTAGGCAGTGCACGGCTAGGCAAGGAAAGGGAAGGAAAGGAAGGCAAGGCAAAGTAAGGCAAGGCACGTGTAATGGAAGAAACGGCACAGCAAGGGGAAACAAGGCTAAGGAAGACAACGCACGGCTAGGCAATGCACGGCAAGGGAAGGAAAGGGTAACGAAAGGCAAGGCACGGTCAGGCGAGGCAAGGCTAATGCACGACAACGCAAGGCTAGGCAATGCACGGCTAGGCAAGGAAAGAGTAACGGAAGGAAAGGAAGGCAAAGCAATGCAAGGCAAGGCAAGTGTAACAAAAGGCACGGCACGGCAAGGGGAAACAAGGGTAAGGCACGACAACGCAAGGCTAGGCAGTGCACGGCAAGGCAAGGAAAGGGTAACGCAAGGCAAGGTACGGTGAGGCAAGGGAAGGCTAATGCACGACAACGCAAGGCTAGGCAGTGCACAGCTAGGCAAGGAAAGAGTAACGGAAGGAAAGGAAGGCAAGGCAAAGAAAGGCAAGGCAAGTGTAACGGAAGGAACGGCACAGCAAGGGGAAACAAGGCTAAGGCACGACAACGCACGGCTAGGCAGTGCACGGCTAGGCAAGGAAAGAGTAACGGAAGGAAAGAAAGGCAAGGGAAAGCAAGGGAAGGCAAGGCTAACGGAAGGAACGGCACGGTACGGGGAAACAAGGCTAAGGCACGACAACGCAGGACTAGGCAATGCACGGCAAGGCAAAGAAAGGGTAACGCAAGGCAAGGCACGGTCAGGCGAGGCAACGCTAATGCACGAAAAAGCACGGCTAGGCAATGCACGGCAAGGCAAGGAAAGGGTAACGCAAGGCAAGGCACGGTCAGGCGAGGCAAGGCTAATGCACGACAACGCAAGGCTAGGCAATGCACGGCAAGGCAAGGAAAGAGTAACGCAAGGCAATGCACGGTCAGGCGAGGCAAGGCTAAGGCACGACAACGCAAGGCTAGGCAGTGCTCGGCAAGGCAAGGAAAGAGTAACGGAAGGAAAGAAAGGCAAGGGAAAGCAAGGGAAGGCAAGGGTAACGGAAGGAACGGCACGGTAAGGGGAAACAAGGCTAAGGCACGACAACGCAGGACTAGGCAATGCACGGCAAGGCAAAGAAAGCGTAACGCAAGGCAAGGCACGGTCAGGCGAGGCAAGGCTAATGCACGACAACGAAAGGCTAGGCAATGCACGGCTAGGCAAGGAAAGAGTAACGGAAGGAGAGGAAGGCAAGGCAAAGCAAGGCAAGGCAAGTGTAACAAAAGGCAAGGAACGGCAAGGGGAAACAAGGGTAAGGCACGGCAACGCACGGCTAGGCAATGCACGGCCAAGCAAGGAAAGGGTAACGCAAGGCAAGGCACGGTGAGGAAAGGCAAGGCTAATGCACGACAATGCAGGGCTAGGCAATGCACGGCAAGGTAAGGAAAGCATAACGCAAGGCAAGGCACGGTCAGGCGAGGCAAGGCTAATGCACGACAACGCAAGGCTAGGCAGTGCTCGGCAAGGCAAGGAAAGAATAACGGAAGGAAAGAAAGGCAAGGGAAAGCAAGGGAAGGCAAGGGTAACGGAAGGAACGGCACGGTAAGGGGAAACAAGGCTAAGGCACGACAACGCAGGACTAGGCAATGCACGGCAAGGCAAAGAAAGGGTAACGCAAGGCAAGGCACGGTCAGGCGAGGCAAGGCTAATGCACGACAACGCAAGGCTAGGCAATGCACGGCTAGGCAAGGAAAGAGTAACGGAAGGAGAGGAAGGCAAGGCAAAGCAAGGCAAGGCAAGTGTAACAAAAGGCAAGGCACGGCAAGGGGAAACAAGGGTAAGGCACCGCAACGCACGGCTAGGCAATGCACTGCCAAGCAAGGAAAGGGTAACGCAAGGCAAGGCACGGTCAGGCGAGCCAAGGCTAAGGCACGACAACGCAAGGCTAGGCAGTGCACGGCTAGGCAAGGAAAGAGTAACGGAAGGAAAGGAAGGCAAGGCAAAGTAAGGCAAGGCAAGTGTAACGGAAGAAACGGCACAGCAAGGGGAAACAAGGCTAAGGCAAGACAACGCACGGCTAGGCAATGCACGGCAAGGGAAGGAAAGGGTAACGCAAGGCAAGGCACGGTCAGGCGAGGCAAGGCTAATGCACGACAACGCAAGGCTAGGCAATGCACGGCTAGGCAAGGAAAGAGTAACGGAAGGAAAGGAAGGCAAAGCAATGCAAGGCAAGGCAAGTGTAACAAAAGGCACGGCACGGCAAGGGGAAACAAGGGTAAGGCACGACAACGCAAGGCTAGGCAGTGCACGGCAAGGCAAGGAAAGGGTAACGCAAGGCAAGGTACGGTGAGGCAAGGGAAGGCTAATGCACGACAACGCAAGGCTAGGCAGTGCACGGCTAGGCAAGGAAAGAGTAACGGAAGGAAAGGAAGGCAAGGCAAGGAAAGGCAAGGCAAGTGTAACGGAAGGAACGGCACAGCAAGGGGAAACAAGGCTAAGGCACGACAACGCACGGCTAGGCAGTGCACGGCTAGGCAAGGAAAGAGTAACAGAAGGAAAGAAAGGCAAGGGAAAGCAAGGGAAGGCAAGGCTAACGGAAGGAACGGCACGGTACGGGGAAACAAGGCTAAGGCACGACAACGCAGGACTAGGCAATGCACGGCAAGGCAAAGAAAGGGTAACGCAAGGCAAGGCACGGTCAGGCGACGCAAGGCTAAGGCACGACAACGCAAGGCTAGGCAATGCACGGAAGGTAAGTAAAGAGTAACGGAAGGCAAGGAAGGCAAGGGAAAGCAAGGGTAGGCAAGGGCAACGGACGGAACGGCACGTTAAGGGGAAACAAGCCTAAGGCACGACAACGCAGGACTAGGCAATGCACGGCAAGGCAAGGAAAGGGTAACGCAAGGCAAGGCACGGTCAGGCGAGGCAACGCTAATGCACGAAAAAGCACGGCTAGGCAATGAACGGCAAGGCAAGGAAAGGGTAACGCAAGGCAAGGCACGGTCAGGCGAGGCAAGGCTAATGCACGACAACGCAAGGCTAGGCAATGCACGGCAAGGCAAGGAAAGAGTAACGCAAGGCAATGCACGGTCAGGCGAGGCAAGGCTAAGGCACGACAACGCAAGGCTAGGCAATGCACGGCTAGGCAAGGAAAGAGTAACGGAAGGAGAGGAAGGCAAGGCAAAGCAAGGCAAGGCAAGTGTAACAAAAGGCAAGGCACGGCAAGGGGAAACAAGGGTAAGGCACGGCAACGCACGGCTAGGCAATGCACGGCCAAGCAAGGAAAGGGTAACGCAAGGCAAGGCACGGTGAGGAAAGGCAAGGATAATGCACGACAATGCAGGGCTAGGCAATGCACGGCAAGGCAAGGAAAGCATAATGCAAGGCAAGGCACGGTCAGGCGAGGCAAGGCTAATGCACGACAACGCAAGGCTAGGCAGTGCTCGGCAAGGCAAGGAAAGAGTAACGGAAGGAAAGAAAGGCAAGGGAAAGCAAGGGAAGGCAAGGGTAACGGAAGGAACGGCACGGTAAGGGGAAACAAGGCTAAGGCACGACAACGCAGGACTAGGCAATGCACGGGAAGGCAAGGAAAGGGTAACGCAAGGCAAGGCACGGTCAGGCGAGGCAAGGCTAAGGCAGGACAACGCAAGGCTAGGCAATGCACGGAAGGCAAGCAAAGAGTAACGGAAGGCAAGGAAGGCAAGGGAAGGCAAAAGTAAAGGAAGGAACGGCACGGTAAGCGGAAACAAGGCTAAGGCACGACAACGCACGGCTACGCAGTGCACGGCTAGGCAAGGAAAGGGAAGGAAAGGAAGGCAAGGCAAAGTAAGGCAAGGCACGTGTAACAGAAGAAACGGCACAGCAAGGGGAAACAAGGCTAAGGCAAGACAACGCACGGCTAGGCAATGCACGGAAGGGAAGGAAAGGGTAACGCAAGGCAAGGCACGGTCAGGCGAGGCAAGGCTAATGCACGACAACGCAAGGCTAGGCAATGCACGGCTAGGCAAGGAAAGAGTAACGGAAGGAAAGGAAGGCAAAGCAATGCAAGGCAAGGCAAGTGTAACAAAAGGCACGGCACGGCAAGGGGAAACAAGGGTAAGGCACGACAACGCAAGGCTAGGCAGTGCACGGCAAGGCAAGGAAAGGGTAACGCAAGGCAAGGTACGGTTAGGCAAGGGAAGGCTAATGCACGACAACGCAAGGCTAGGCAGTGCACAGCTAGGCAAGGAAAGAGTAACGGAAGGAAAGGAAGGCAAGGCAAAGAAAGGCAAGGCAAGTGTAACGGAAGGAACGGCACAGCAAGGGGAAACAAGGCTAAGGCACGACAACGCACGGCTAGGCAGTGCACGGCTAGGCAAGGAAAGAGTAACGGAAGGAAAGAAAGGCAAGGGAAAGCAAGGGAAGGCAAGGCTAACGGAAGGAACGGCACGGTACGGGGAAACAAGGCAAAGGCACGACAACGCAGGACTAGGCAATGCACGGCAAGGCAAAGAAAGGGTAACGCAAGGCAAGGCACGGTCAGGCGACGCAAGGCTAAGGCACGACAACGCAAGGCTAGGCAATGCACGGAAGGTAAGTAAAGAGTAACGGAAGGCAAGGAAGTCAAGGGAAAGCAAGGGTAGGCAAGGGCAACGGACGGAACGGCACGTTAAGGGGAAACAAGCCTAAGGCACGACAACGCAGGACTAGGCAATGCACGGCAAGGCAAGGAAAGGGTAACGCAAGGCAAGGCACGGTCAGGCGAGGCAACGCTAATGCACGAAAAAGCACGGCTAGGCAATGCACGGCAAGGCAAGGAAAGGGTAACGCAAGGCAAGGCACGGTCAGGCGAGGCAAGGCTAATGCACGACAACGCAAGGCTAGGCAATGCACGGCAAGGCAAGGAAAGAGTAACGCAAGGCAATGAACGGTCAGGCGACGCAAGGCTAAGGCACGACAACGCAAGGCTAGGCAGTGCTCGGCAAGGCAAGGAAAGAGTAACGGAAGGAAAGAAAGGCAAGGGAAAGCAAGGGAAGGCAAGGGTAACGGAAGGAACGGCACGGTAAGGGGAAACAAGGCTAAGGCACGACAACGCAGGACTAGGCAATGCACGGCAAGGCAAAGAAAGCGTAACGCAAGGCAAGGCAGGGTCAGGCGAGGCAAGGCTAATGCACGACAATGCAGGGCTAGGCAATGCACGGCAAGGTAAGGAAAGCATAACGCAAGGCAAGGCACGGTCAGGCGAGGCAAGGCTAATGCACGACAACGCAAGGCTAGGCAATGCTCGGCAAGGCAAGGAAAGAGTAACGGAAGGAAAGAAAGGCAAGGGAAAGCAAGGGAAGGCAAGGGTAACGGAAGGAACGGCACGGTAAGGGGAAACAAGGCTAAGGCACGACAACGCAGGATTAGGCAATGCACGGCAAGGCAAGGAAAGGGTAACGCAAGGCAAGGCACGGTCAGGCGAGGCAAGGCTAAGGCAGGACAACGCAAGGCTAGGCAATGCACGGAAGGCAAGCAAAGAGTAACGGAAGGCAAGGAAGGCAAGGGAAGGCAAAGGTAAAGAAGGAACGTCACGGTAAGCGGAAACAAGGCTAAGGCACGACAACTCAGGACTAGGCAATGCAAGGCAAGGCAAGGAAAGAGTAACGGAAGGAAAGAAAGGCAAAGCAAAGCAAGGCAAGGCAAGTGCAACAAAAGGCACGGCACGGCAAGGGGAAACAAGGGTAAGGCACGACAACGCAAGGCTAGGCAGTGCACGGCAAGGCAAGGAAAGAGTAACGGAAGGAAAGAAAGGCAAGGGAAAGGAAGGGAAGGCAAGGCTAACGGACGGAACGGCACGGTACGGGGAAACAAGGCTAAGGCACGACAACGCAGGAATAGGCAATGCACGGCAAGGCAAAGAAAGGGTAAAGCAAGGCAAGGCACGGTCAGGCGACGCAAGGCTAAGGCACGACAACGCAAGGCTAGGCAATGCACGGAAGGTAAGTAAAGAGTAACGGAAGGCAAGGAAGGCAAGGCAAAGAAAGGCAAGGCAAGTGTAACGGAAGGAACGGCACAGCAAGGGGAAACAAGGCTAAGGCACGACAACGCACGGCTAGGCAGTGCACGGCTAGGCAAGGAAAGAGTAACGGAAGGAAAGAAAGGCAAGGGAAAGCAAGGGAAGGCAAGGCTAACGGAAGGAACGGCACGGTACGGGGAAACAAGGCTAAGGCACGACAACGCAGGAATAGGCAATGCACGGCAAGGCAAAGAAAGGGTAACGCAAGGCAAGGCACGGTCAGGCGACGCAAGGCTAAGGCACGACAACGCAAGGCTAGGCAATGCACGGAAGGTAAGTAAAGAGTAACGGAAGGCAAGGAAGGCAAGGGAAAGCAAGGGAAGGCAAGGGCAACGGACGGAACGGCACGTTAAGGGGAAACAAGCCTAAGGCACGACAACGCAGGAATAGGCAATGCACGGCAAGGCAAGGAAAGGGTAACGCAAGGCAAGGCACGGTCAGGCGAGGCAACGCTAATGCACGAAAAAGCACGGCTAGGCAATGCACGGCAAGGCAAGGGAAGGGTAACGCAAGGCAAGGCACGGTCAGGCGAGGCAAGGCTAATGCACGACAACGCAAGGCTAGGCAATGCACGGCAAGGCAAGGAAAGGGTAACGCAAGGCAATGCACGGTCAGGCGAGGCAAGGCTAATGCACGACAACGCAAGGCTAGGCAGTGCTCGGCAAGGCAAGGAAAGAGTAACGGAAGGAAAGAAAGGCAAGGGAAAGCAAGGGAAGGCAAGGGTAACGGAAGGAACGGCACGGTAAGGGGAAACAAGGCTAAGGCACGACAACGCAGGACTAGGCAATGCACGGCAAGGCAAAGAAAGGGTAACGGAAGGAGAGGAAGGCAAGGCAAAGCAAGCCAAGGCAAGTGTAACAAAAGGCAAGGCACGGCAAGGGGAAACAAAGGTAAGGCACGGCAACGCACGGCTAGGCAATGCACGGCCAAGCAAGGAAAGGGTAACGCAAGGCAAGGCACGGTGAGGAAAGGCAAGGCTAATGCACGACAATGCAGGGCTAGGCAATGCACGGCAAGGCAAGGAAAGCATAACGCAAGGCAAGGCACGGTCAGGCGAGGCAAGGCTAATGCACGACAACGCAAGGCTAGGCAGTGCTCGGCAAGGCAAGGAAAGAGTAACGGAAGGAAAGAAAGGCAAGGGAAAGCAAGGGAAGGCAAGGGTAACGGAAGGAACGGCACGGTAAGGGGAAACAAGGCTAAGGCACGACAACGCAGGACTAGGCAATGCACGGCAAGGCAAGGAAAGGGTAACGCAAGGCAAGGCACGGTCAGGCGAGGGAAGGCTAAGGCAGGACAACGCAAGGCTAGGCAATGCACGGAAGGCAAGCAAAGAGTAACGGAAGGCAAGGAAGGCAAGGGAAGGCAAAGGTAAAGGAAGGAACGGCATGGTAAGCGGAAACAAGGCTAAGGCACGACAACGCACGGCTAGGCAGTGCACGGCTAGGCAAGGAAAGGGAAGGAAAGGAAGGCAAGGCAAAGTAAGGCAAGGCACGTGTAACGGAAGAAACGGCACAGCAAGGGGAAACAAGGCTAAGGAAGACAACGCACGGCTAGGCAATGCACGGCAAGGGAAGGAAAGGGTAACGAAAGGCAAGGCACGGTCAGGCGAGGCAAGGCTAATGCACGACAACGCAAGGCTAGGCAATGCACGGCTAGGCAAGGAAAGAGTAACGGAAGGAAAGGAAGGCAAAGCAATGCAAGGCAAGGCAAGTGTAACAAAAGGCACGGCACGGCAAGGGGAAACAAGGGTAAGGCACGACAACGCAAGGCTAGGCAGTGCACGGCAAGGCAAGGAAAGGGTAACGCAAGGCAAGGTACGGTGAGGCAAGGGAAGGCTAATGCACGACAACGCAAGGCTAGGCAGTGCACAGCTAGGCAAGGAAAGAGTAACGGAAGGAAAGGAAGGCAAGGCAAAGAAAGGCAAGGCAAGTGTAACGGAAGGAACGGCACAGCAAGGGGAAACAAGGCTAAGGCACGACAACGCACGGCTAGGCAGTGCACGGCTAGGCAAGGAAAGAGTAACGGAAGGAAAGAAAGGCAAGGGAAAGCAAGGGAAGGCAAGGCTAACGGAAGGAACGGCACGGTACGGGGAAACAAGGCTAAGGCACGACAACGCAGGACTAGGCAATGCACGGCAAGGCAAAGAAAGGGTAACGCAAGGCAAGGCATGGTCAGGCGAGGCAACGCTAATGCACGAAAAAGCACGGCTAGGCAATGCACGGCAAGGCAAGGAAAGGGTAACGCAAGGCAAGGCACGGTCAGGCGAGGCAAGGCTAATGCACGACAACGCAAGGCTAGGCAATGCACGGCAAGGCAAGGAAAGAGTAACGCAAGACAATGCACGGTCAGGCGAGGCAAGGCTAAGGCACGACAACGCAAGGCTAGGCAGTGCTCGGCAAGGCAAGGAAAGAGTAACGGAAGGAAAGAAAGGCAAGGGAAAGCAAGGGAAGGCAAGGGTAACGGAAGGAACGGCACGGTAAGGGGAAACAAGGCTAAGGCACGACAACGCAGGACTAGGCAATGCACGGCAAGGCAAAGAAAGCGTAACGCAAGGCAAGGCACGGTCAGGCGAGGCAAGGCTAATGCACGACAACGAAAGGCTAGGCAATGCACGGCTAGGCAAGGAAAGAGTAACGGAAGGAGAGGAAGGCAAGGCAAAGCAAGGCAAGGCAAGTGTAACAAAAGGCAAGGAACGGCAAGGGGAAACAAGGGTAAGGCACGGCAACGCACGGCTAGGCAATGCACGGCCAAGCAAGGAAAGGGTAACGCAAGGCAAGGCACGGTGAGGAAAGGCAAGGCTAATGCACGACAATGCAGGGCTAGGCAATGCACGGCAAGGTAAGGAAAGCATAACGCAAGGCAAGGCACGGTCAGGCGAGGCAAGGCTAATGCACGACAACGCAAGGCTAGGCAGTGCTCGGCAAGGCAAGGAAAGAATAACGGAAGGAAAGAAAGGCAAGGGAAAGCAAGGGAAGGCAAGGGTAACGGAAGGAACGGCACGGTAAGGGGAAACAAGGCTAAGGCACGACAACGCAGGACTAGGCAATGCACGGCAAGGCAAAGAAAGGGTAACGCAAGGCAAGGCACGGTCAGGCGAGGCAAGGCTAATGCACGACAACGCAAGGCTAGGCAATGCACGGCTAGGCAAGGAAAGAGTAACGGAAGGAGAGGAAGGCAAGGCAAAGCAAGGCAAGGCAAGTGTAACAAAAGGCAAGGCACGGCAAGGGGAAACAAGGGTAAGGCACCGCAACGCACGGCTAGGCAATGCACTGCCAAGCAAGGAAAGGGTAACGCAAGGCAAGGCACGGTCAGGCGAGCCAAGGCTAAGGCACGACAACGCAAGGCTAGGCAGTGCACGGCTAGGCAAGGAAAGAGTAACGGAAGGAAAGGAAGGCAAGGCAAAGTAAGGCAAGGCAAGTGTAACGGAAGAAACGGCACAGCAAGGGGAAACAAGGCTAAGGCAAGACAACGCACGGCTAGGCAATGCACGGCAAGGGAAGGAAAAGGTAACGCAAGGCAAGGCACGGTCAGGCGAGGCAAGGCTAATGCACGACAACGCAAGGCTAGGCAATGCACGGCTAGGCAAGGAAAGAGTAACGGAAGGAAAGGAAGGCAAAGCAATGCAAGGCAAGGCAAGTGTAACAAAAGGCACGGCACGGCAAGGGGAAACAAGGGTAAGGCACGACAACGCAAGGCTAGGCAGTGCACGGCAAGGCAAGGAAAGGGTAACGCAAGGCAAGGTACGGTGAGGCAAGGGAAGGCTAATGCACGACAACGCAAGGCTAGGCAGTGCACGGCTAGGCAAGGAAAGAGTAACGGAAGGAAAGGAAGGCAAGGCAAAGAAAGGCAAGGCAAGTGTAACGGAAGGAACGGCACAGCAAGGGGAAACAAGGCTAAGGCACGACAACGCACGGCTAGGCAGTGCACGGCTAGGCAAGGAAAGAGTAACAGAAGGAAAGAAAGGCAAGGGAAAGCAAGGGAAGGCAAGGCTAACGGAAGGAACGGCACGGTACGGGGAAACAAGGCTAAGGCACGACAACGCAGGACTAGGCAATGCACGGCAAGGCAAAGAAAGGGTAACGCAAGGCAAGGCACGGTCAGGCGACGCAAGGCTAAGGCACGACAACGCAAGGCTAGGCAATGCACGGAAGGTAAGTAAAGAGTAACGGAAGGCAAGGAAGGCAAGGGAAAGCAAGGGTAGGCAAGGGCAACGGACGGAACGGCACGTTAAGGGGAAACAAGCCTAAGGCACGACAACGCAGGACTAGGCAATGCACGGCAAGGCAAGGAAAGGGTAACGCAAGGCAAGGCACGGTCAGGCGAGGCAACGCTAATGCACGAAAAAGCACGGCTAGGCAATGCACGGCAAGGCAAGGAAAGGGTAACGCAAGGCAAGGCACGGTCAGGCGAGGCAAGGCTAATGCACGACAACGCAAGGCTAGGCAATGCACGGCAAGGCAAGGAAAGAGTAACGCAAGGCAATGCACGGTCAGGCGAGGCAAGGCTAAGGCACGACAACGCAAGGCTAGGCAATGCACGGCTAGGCAAGGAAAGAGTAACGGAAGGAGAGGAAGGCAAGGCAAAGCAAGGCAAGGCAAGTGTAACAAAAGGCAAGGCACGGCAAGGGGAAACAAGGGTAAGGCACGGCAACGCACGGCTAGGCAATGCACGGCCAAGCAAGGAAAGGGTAACGCAAGGCAAGGCACGGTGAGGAAAGGCAAGGATAATGCACGACAATGCAGGGCTAGGCAATGCACGGCAAGGCAAGGAAAGCATAATGCAAGGCAAGGCACGGTCAGGCGAGGCAAGGCTAATGCACGACAACGCAAGGCTAGGCAGTGCTCGGCAAGGCAAGGAAAGAGTAACGGAAAGAAAGAAAGGCAAGGGAAAGCAAGGGAAGGCAAGGGTAACGGAAGGAACGGCACGGTAAGGGGAAACAAGGCTAAGGCACGACAACGCAGGACTAGGCAATGCACGGCAAGGCAAGGAAAGGGTAACGCAAGGCAAGGCACGGTCAGGCGAGGCAAGGCTAAGGCAGGACAACGCAAGGCTAGGCAATGCACGGAAGGCAAGCAAAGAGTAACGGAAGGCAAGGAAGGCAAGGGAAGGCAAAGGTAAAGGAAGGAACGGCACGGTAAGCGGAAACAAGGCTAAGGCACGACAATGCACGGCTAGGCAGTGCACGGCTAGGCAAGGAAAGGGAAGGAAAGGAAGGCAAGGCAAAGTAAGGCAAGGCACGTGTAACGGAAGAAACGGCACAGCAAGGGGAAACAAGGCTAAGGCAAGACAACGCACGGCTAGGCAATGCACGGCAAGGGAAGGAAAGGGTAACGCAAGGCAAGGCACGGTCAGGCGAGGCAAGGCTAATGCACGACAACGCTAGGCTAGGCAATGCACGGCTAGGCAAGGAAAGAGTAACGGAAGGAAAGGAAGGCAAAGCAATGCAAGGCAAGGCAAGTGTAACAAAAGGCACGGCACGGCAAGGGGAAACAAGGGTAAGGCACGACAACGCAAGGCTAGGCAGTGCACGGCAAGGCAAGGAAAGGGTAACGCAAGGCAAAGTACGGTTAGGCAAGGGAAGGCTAATGCACGACAACGCAAGGCTAGGCAGTGCACAGCTAGGCAAGGAAAGAGTAACGGAAGGAAAGGAAGGCAAGGCAAAGCAACGCAAGGCAAGTGTAACGGAAGGAACGGCACAGCAAGGGGAAACAAGGCTAAGGCACGACAACGCACGGCTAGGCAGTGCACGGCTAGGCAAGGAAAGAGTAACGGAAGGAAAGAAAGGCAAGGGAAAGCAAGGGAAGGCAAGGCTAACGGAAGGAACGGCACGGTACGGGGAAACAAGGCAAAGGCACGACAACGCAGGACTAGGCAATGCACGGCAAGGCAAAGAAAGGGTAACGCAAGGCAAGGCACGGTCAGGCGACGCAAGGCTAAGGCACGACAACGCAAGGCTAGGCAATGCACGGAAGGTAAGTAAAGAGTAACGGAAGGCAAGGAAGTCAAGGGAAAGCAAGGGTAGGCAAGGGCAACGGACGGAACGGCACGTTAAGGGGAAACAAGCCTAAGGCACGACAACGCAGGACTAGGCAATGCACGGCAAGGCAAGGAAAGGGTAACGCAAGGCAAGGCACGGTCAGGCGAGGCAACGCTAATGCACGAAAAAGCACGGCTAGGCAATGCACGGCAAGGCAAGGAAAGGGTAACGCAAGGCAAGGCACGGTCAGGCGAGGCAAGGCTAATGCACGACAACGCAAGGCTAGGCAATGCACGGCAAGGCAAGGAAAGAGTAACGCAAGGCAATGCACGGTCAGGCGACGCAAGGCTAAGGCACGACAACGCAAGGCTAGGCAGTGCTCGGCAAGGCAAGGAAAGAGTAACGGAAGGAAAGAAAGGCAAGGGAAAGCAAGGGAAGGCAAGGGTAACGGAAGGAACGGCACGGTAAGGGGAAACAAGGCTAAGGCACGACAACGCAGGACTAGGCAATGCACGGCAAGGCAAAGAAAGCGTAACGCAAGGCAAGGCAGGGTCAGGCGAGGCAAGGCTAATGCACGACAATGCAGGGCTAGGCAATGCACGGCAAGGTAAGGAAAGCATAACGCAAGGCAAGGCACGGTCAGGCGAGGCAAGGCTAATGCACGACAACGCAAGGCTAGGCAATGCTCGGCAAGGCAAGGAAAGAGTAACGGAAGGAAAGAAAGGCAAGGGAAAGCAAGGGAAGGCAAGGGTAACGGAAGGAACGGCACGGTAAGGGGAAACAAGGCTAAGGCACGACAACGCAGGATTAGGCAATGCACGGCAAGGCAAGGAAAGGGTAACGCAAGGCAAGGCACGGTCAGGCGAGGCAAGGCTAAGGCAGGACAACGCAAGGCTAGGCAATGCACGGAAGGCAAGCAAAGAGTAACGGAAGGCAAGGAAGGCAAGGGAAGGCAAAGGTAAAGGAAGGAACGTCACGGTAAGCGGAAACAAGGCTAAGGCACGACAACTCAGGACTAGGCAATGCAAGGCAAGGCAAGGAAAGAGTAACGGAAGGAAAGAAAGGCAAAGCAAAGCAAGGCAAGGCAAGTGCAACAAAAGGCACGGCACGGCAAGAGGAAACAAGGGTAAGGCACGACAACGCAAGGCTAGGCAGTGCACGGCAAGGCAAGGAAAGAGTAACGGAAGGAAAGAAAGGCAAGGGAAAGGAAGGGAAGGCAAGGCTAACGGACGGAACGGCACGGTACGGGGAAACAAGGCTAAGGCACGACAACGCAGGAATAGGCAATGCACGGCAAGGCAAAGAAAGGGTAAAGCAAGGCAAGGCACGGTCAGGCGACGCAAGGCTAAGGCACGACAACGCAAGGCTAGGCAATGCACGGAATGTAAGTAAAGAGTAACGGACGGCAAGGAAGGCAAGGGAAAGCAAGGCAAAGAAAGGCAAGGCAAGTGTAACGGAAGGAACGGCACAGCAAGGGGAAACAAGGCTAAGGCACGACAACGCACGGCTAGGCAGTGCACGGCTAGGCAAGGAAAGAGTAACGGAAGGAAAGAAAGGCAAGGGAAAGCAAGGGAAGGCAAGGCTAACGGAAGGAACGGCACGGTACGGGGAAACAAGGCTAAGGCACGACAACGCAGGACTAGGCAATGCACGGCAAGGCAAGGAAAGGGTAACGCAAGGCAAGGCACGGTCAGGCGAGGCAACGCTAATGCACGAAAAAGCACGGCTAGGCAATGCACGGCAAGGCAAGGGAAGGGTAACGCAAGGCAAGGCACGGTCAGGCGAGGCAAGGCTAATGCACGACAACGCAAGGCTAGGCAATGCACGGCAAGGCAAGGAAAGGGTAACGCAAGGCAATGCACGGTCAGGCGAGGCAAGGCTAATGCACGACAACGCAAGGCTAGGCAGTGCTCGGCAAGGCAAGGAAAGAGTAACGGAAGGAAAGAAAGGCAAGGGAAAGCAAGGGAAGGCAAGGGTAACGGAAGGAACGGCACGGTAAGGGGAAACAAGGCTAAGGCACGACAACGCAGGACTAGGCAATGCACGGCAAGGCAAAGAAAGGGTAACGGAAGGAGAGGAAGGCAAGGTAAAGCAAGCCAAGGCAAGTGTAACAAAAGGCAAGGCACGGCAAGGGGAAACAAAGGTAAGGCACGGCAACGAACGGCTAGGCAATGCACGGCCAAGCAAGGAAAGGGTAACGCAAGGCAAGGCACGGTGAGGAAAGGCAAGGCTAATGCACGACAATGCAGGGCTAGGCAATGCACGGCAAGGCAAGGAAAGCATAATGCAAGGCAAGGCACGGTCAGGCGAGGCAAGGCTAATGCACGACAACGCAAGGCTAGGCAGTGCTCGGCAAGGCAAGGAAAGAGTAACGGAAGGAAAGAAAGGCAAGGGAAAGCAAGGGAAGGCAAGGGTAACGGAAGGAACGGCACGGTAAGGGGAAACAAGGCTAAGGCACGACAACGCAGGACTAGGCAATGCACGGCAAGGCAAGGAAAGGGTAACGCAAGGCAAGGCACGGTCAGGCGAGGCAAGGCTAAGGCAGGACAACGCAAGGCTAGGCAATGCACGGAAGGCAAGCAAAGAGTAACGGAAGGCAAGGAAGGCAAGGGAAGGCAAAGGTAAAGGAAGGAACGGCACGGTAAGCGGAAACAAGGCTAAGGCACGACAACGCACGGCTAGGCAGTGCACGGCTAGGCAAGGAAAGGGAAGGAAAGGAAGGCAAGGCAAAGTAAGGCAAGGCACGTGTAACGGATGAAACTGCACAGCAAGGGGAAACAAGGCTAAGGCAAGACAACGCACGGCTAGGCAATGCACGGCAAGGGAAGGAAAGGGTAACGAAAGGCAAGGCACGGTCAGGCGAGGCAAGGCTAATGCACGACAACGCAAGGCTAGGCAATGCACGGCTAGGCAAGGAAAGAGTAACGGAAGGAAAGGAAGGCAAAGCAATGCAAGGCAAGGCAAGTGTAACAAAAGGCACGGCACGGCAAGGGGAAACAAGGGTAAGGCACGACAACGCAAGGCTAGGCAGTGAACGGCAAGGCAAGGAAAGGGTAACGCAAGGCAAGGTACGGTGAGGCAAGGGAAGGCTAATGCACGACAACGCAAGGCTAGGCAGTGCACAGCTAGGCAAGGAAAGAGTAACGGAAGGAAAGGAAGGCAAGGCAAAGAAAGGCAAGGCAAGTGTAACGGAAGGAACGGCACAGCAAGGGGAAACAAGGCTAAGGCACGACAACGCACGGCTAGGCAGTGCACGGCTAGGCAAGGAAAGAGTAACGGAAGGAAAGAAAGGCAAGGGAAAGCAAGGGAAGGCAAGGCTAACGGAAGGAACGGCACGGTACGGGGAAACAAGGCTAAGGCACGACAACGCAGGACTAGGCAATGCACGGCAAGGCAAAGAAAGGGTAACGCAAGGCAAGGCACGGTCAGGCGAGGCAACGCTAATGCACGAAAAAGCACGGCTAGGCAATGCACGGCAAGGCAAGGAAAGGGTAACGCAAGGCAAGGCACGGTCAGGCGAGGAAAGGCTAATGCACGACAACGCAAGGCTAGGCAATGCACGGCAAGGCAAGGAAAGAGTAACGGAAGGAAAGAAAGGCAAGGGAAAGCAAGGGAAGGCAAGGCTAACGGAAGGAACGGCACGGTACGGGGAAACAAGGCAAAGGCACGACAACGCAGGACTAGGCAATGCACGGCAAGGCAAAGAAAGGGTAACGCAAGGCAAGGCACGGTCAGGCGATGCAAGGCTAAGGCACGACAACGCAAGGCTAGGCAATGCACGGAAGGTAAGTAAAGAGTAACGGAAGGCAAGGAAGTCAAGGGAAAGCAAGGGTAGGCAAGGGCAACGGACGGAACGGCACGTTAAGGGGAAACAAGCCTAAGGCACGACAACGCAGGACTAGGCAATGCACGGCAAGGCAAGGAAAGGGTAACGCAAGGCAAGGCACGGTCAGGCGAGGCAACGCTAATGCACGAAAAAGCACGGCTAGGCAATGCACGGCAAGGCAAGGAAAGGGTAACGCAAGGCAAGGCACGGTCAGGCGAGGCAAGGCTAATGCACGACAACGCAAGGCTAGGCAATGCACGGCAAGGCAAGGAAAGAGGAACGCAAGGCAATGCACGGTCAGGCGACGCAAGGCTAAGGCACGACAACGCAAGGCTAGGCAGTGCTCGGCAAGGCAAGGAAAGAGTAACGGAAGGAAAGAAAGGCAAGGGAAAGCAAGGGAAGGCAAGGGTAACGGAAGGAACGGCACGGTAAGGGGAAACAAGGCTAAGGCACGACAACGCAGGACTAGGCAATGCACGGCAAGGCAAAGAAAGCGTAACGCAAGGCAAGGCAGGGTCAGGCGAGGCAAGGCTAATGCACGACAATGCAGGGCTAGGCAATGCACGGCAAGGTAAGGAAAGCATAACGCAAGGCAAGGCACGGTCAGGCGAGGCAAGGCTAATGCACGACAACGCAAGGCTAGGCAATGCTCGGCAAGGCAAGGAAAGAGTAACGGAAGGAAAGAAAGGCAAGGGAAAGCAAGGGAAGGCAAGGGTAACGGAAGGAACGGCACGGTAAGGGGAAACAAGGCTAAGGCACGACAACGCAGGATTAGGCAATGCACGGCAAGGCAAGGAAAGGGTAACGCAAGGCAAGGCACGGTCAGGCGAGGCAAGGCTAAGGCAGGACAACGCAAGGCTAGGCAATGCACGGAAGGCAAGCAAAGAGTAACGGAAGGCAAGGAAGGCAAGGGAAGGCAAAGGTAAAGGAAGGAACGTCACGGTAAGCGGAAACAAGGCTAAGGCACGACAACTCAGGACTAGGCAATGCAAGGCAAGGCAAGGAAAGAGTAACGGAAGGAAAGAAAGGCAAAGCAAAGCAAGGCAAGGCAAGTGCAACAAAAGGCACGGCACGGCAAGAGGAAACAAGGGTAAGGCACGACAACGCAAGGCTAGGCAGTGCACGGCAAGGCAAGGAAAGAGTAACGGAAGGAAAGAAAGGCAAGGGAAAGGAAGGGAAGGCAAGGCTAACGGACGGAACGGCACGGTACGGGGAAACAAGGCTAAGGCACGACAACGCAGGAATAGGCAATGCACGGCAAGGCAAAGAAAGGGTAAAGCAAGGCAAGGCACGGTCAGGCGACGCAAGGCTAAGGCACGACAACGCAAGGCTAGGCAATGCACGGAAGGTAAGTAAAGAGTAACGGAAGGCAAGGAAGGCAAGGCAAAGAAAGGCAAGGCAAGTGTAACGGAAGGAACGGCACAGCAAGGGGAAACAAGGCTAAGGCACGACAACGCACGGCTAGGCAGTGCACGGCTAGGCAAGGAAAGAGTAACGGAAGGAAAGAAAGGCAAGGGAAAGCAAGGGAAGGCAAGGCTAACGGAAGGAACGGCACGGTACGGGGAAACAAGGCTAAGGCACGACAACGCAGGACTAGGCAATGCACGGCAAGGCAAGGAAAGGGTAACGCAAGGCAAGGCACGGTCAGGCGAGGCAACGCTAATGCACGAAAAAGCACGGCTAGGCAATGCACGGCAAGGCAAGGGAAGGGTAACGCAAGGCAAGGCACGGTCAGGCGAGGCAAGGCTAATGCACGACAACGCAAGGCTAGGCAATGCACGGCAAGGCAAGGAAAGGGTAACGCAAGGCAATGCACGGTCAGGCGAGGCAAGGCTAATGCACGACAACGCAAGGCTAGGCAGTGCTCGGCAAGGCAAGGAAAGAGTAACGGAAGGAAAGAAAGGCAAGGGAAAGCAAGGGAAGGCAAGGGTAACGGAAGGAACGGCACGGTAAGGGGAAACAAGGCTAAGGCACGACAACGCAGGACTAGGCAATGCACGGCAAGGCAAAGAAAGGGTAACGGAAGGAGAGGAAGGCAAGGCAAAGCAAGCCAAGGCAAGTGTAACAAAAGGCAAGGCACGGCAAGGGGAAACAAAGGTAAGGCACGGCAACGAACGGCTAGGCAATGCACGGCCAAGCAAGGAAAGGGTAACGCAAGGCAAGGCACGGTGAGGAAAGGCAAGGCTAATGCACGACAATGCAGGGCTAGGCAATGCACGGCAAGGCAAGGAAAGCATAATGCAAGGCAAGGCACGGTCAGGCGAGGCAAGGCTAATGCACGACAACGCAAGGCTAGGCAGTGCTCGGCAAGGCAAGGAAAGAGTAACGGAAGGAAAGAAAGGCAAGGGAAAGCAAGGGAAGGCAAGGGTAACGGAAGGAACGGCACGGTAAGGGGAAACAAGGCTAAGGCACGACAACGCAGGACTAGGCAATGCACGGCAAGGCAAGGAAAGGGTAACGCAAGGCAAGGCACGGTCAGGCGAGGCAAGGCTAAGGCAGGACAACGCAAGGCTAGGCAATGCACGGAAGGCAAGCAAAGAGTAACGGAAGGCAAGGAAGGCAAGGGAAGGCAAAGGTAAAGGAAGGAACGGCACGGTAAGCGGAAACAAGGCTAAGGCACGACAACGCACGGCTAGGCAGTGCACGGCTAGGCAAGGAAAGGGAAGGAAAGGAAGGCAAGGCAAAGTAAGGCAAGGCACGTGTAACGGATGAAACGGCACAGCAAGGGGAAACAAGGCTAAGGCAAGACAACGCACGGCTAGGCAATGCACGGCAAGGGAAGGAAAGGGTAACGAAAGGCAAGGCACGGTCAGGCGAGGCAAGGCTAATGCACGACAACGCAAGGCTAGGCAATGCACGGCAAGGCAAGGAAAGAGGAACGCAAGGCAATGCACGGTCAGGCGACGCAAGGCTAAGGCACGACAACGCAAGGCTAGGCAGTGCTCGGCAAGGCAAGGAAAGAGTAACGGAAGGAAAGAAAGGCAAGGGAAAGCAAGGGAAGGCAAGGGTAACGGAAGGAACGGCACGGTAAGGGGAAACAAGGCTAAGGCACGACAACGCAGGACTAGGCAATGCACGGCAAGGCAAAGAAAGCGTAACGCAAGGCAAGGCAGGGTCAGGCGAGGCAAGGCTAATGCACGACAATGCAGGGCTAGGCAATGCACGGCAAGGTAAGGAAAGCATAACGCAAGGCAAGGCACGGTCAGGCGAGGCAAGGCTAATGCACGACAACGCAAGGCTAGGCAATGCTCGGCAAGGCAAGGAAAGAGTAACGGAAGGAAAGAAAGGCAAGGGAAAGCAAGGGAAGGCAAGGGTAACGGAAGGAACGGCACGGTAAGGGGAAACAAGGCTAAGGCACGACAACGCAGGATTAGGCAATGCACGGCAAGGCAAGGAAAGGGTAACGCAAGGCAAGGCACGGTCAGGCGAGGCAAGGCTAAGGCAGGACAACGCAAGGCTAGGCAATGCACGGAAGGCAAGCAAAGAGTAACGGAAGGCAAGGAAGGCAAGGGAAGGCAAAGGTAAAGGAAGGAACGTCACGGTAAGCGGAAACAAGGCTAAGGCACGACAACTCAGGACTAGGCAATGCAAGGCAAGGCAAGGAAAGAGTAACGGAAGGAAAGAAAGGCAAAGCAAAGCAAGGCAAGGCAAGTGCAACAAAAGGCACGGCACGGCAAGAGGAAACAAGGGTAAGGCACGACAACGCAAGGCTAGGCAGTGCACGGCAAGGCAAGGAAAGAGTAACGGAAGGAAAGAAAGGCAAGGGAAAGGAAGGGAAGGCAAGGCTAACGGACGGAACGGCACGGTACGGGGAAACAAGGCTAAGGCACGACAACGCAGGAATAGGCAATGCACGGCAAGGCAAAGAAAGGGTAAAGCAAGGCAAGGCACGGTCAGGCGACGCAAGGCTAAGGCACGACAACGCAAGGCTAGGCAATGCACGGAAGGTAAGTAAAGAGTAACGGAAGGCAAGGAAGGCAAGGCAAAGAAAGGCAAGGCAAGTGTAACGGAAGGAACGGCACAGCAAGGGGAAACAAGGCTAAGGCACGACAACGCACGGCTAGGCAGTGCACGGCTAGGCAAGGAAAGAGTAACGGAAGGAAAGAAAGGCAAGGGAAAGCAAGGGAAGGCAAGGCTAACGGAAGGAACGGCACGGTACGGGGAAACAAGGCTAAGGCACGACAACGCAGGACTAGGCAATGCACGGCAAGGCAAGGAAAGGGTAACGCAAGGCAAGGCACGGTCAGGCGAGGCAACGCTAATGCACGAAAAAGCACGGCTAGGCAATGCACGGCAAGGCAAGGGAAGGGTAACGCAAGGCAAGGCACGGTCAGGCGAGGCAAAGCTAATGCACGACAACGCAAGGCTAGGCAATGCACGGCAAGGCAAGGAAAGGGTAACGCAAGGCAATGCACGGTCAGGCGAGGCAAGGCTAATGCACGACAACGCAAGGCTAGGCAGTGCTCGGCAAGGCAAGGAAAGAGTAACGGAAGGAAAGAAAGGCAAGGGAAAGCAAGGGAAGGCAAGGGTAACGGAAGGAACGGCACGGTAAGGGGAAACAAGGCTAAGGCACGACAACGCAGGACTAGGCAATGCACGGCAAGGCAAAGAAAGGGTAACGGAAGGAGAGGAAGGCAAGGCAAAGCAAGCCAAGGCAAGTGTAACAAAAGGCAAGGCACGGCAAGGGGAAACAAAGGTAAGGCACGGCAACGAACGGCTAGGCAATGCACGGCCAAGCAAGGAAAGGGTAACGCAAGGCAAGGCACGGTGAGGAAAGGCAAGGCTAATGCACGACAATGCAGGGCTAGGCAATGCACGGCAAGGCAAGGAAAGCATAATGCAAGGCAAGGCACGGTCAGGCGAGGCAAGGCTAATGCACGACAACGCAAGGCTAGGCAGTGCTCGGCAAGGCAAGGAAAGAGTAACGGAAGGAAAGAAAGGCAAGGGAAAGCAAGGGAAGGCAAGGGTAACGGAAGGAACGGCACGGTAAGGGGAAACAAGGCTAAGGCACGACAACGCAGGACTAGGCAATGCACGGCAAGGCAAGGAAAGGGTAACGCAAGGCAAGGCACGGTCAGGCGAGGCAAGGCTAAGGCAGGACAACGCAAGGCTAGGCAATGCACGGAAGGCAAGCAAAGAGTAACGGAAGGCAAGGAAGGCAAGGGAAGGCAAAGGTAAAGGAAGGAACGGCACGGTAAGCGGAAACAAGGCTAAGGCACGACAACGCACGGCTAGGCAGTGCACGGCTAGGCAAGGAAAGGGAAGGAAAGGAAGGCAAGGCAAAGTAAGGCAAGGCACGTGTAACGGATGAAACGGCACAGCAAGGGGAAACAAGGCTAAGGCAAGACAACGCACGGCTAGGCAATGCACGGCAAGGGAAGGAAAGGGTAACGAAAGGCAAGGCACGGTCAGGCGAGGCAAGGCTAATGCACGACAACGCAAGGCTAGGCAATGCACGGCTAGGCAAGGAAAGAGTAACGGAAGGAAAGGAAGGCAAAGCAATGCAAGGCAAGGCAAGTGTAACAAAAGGCACGGCACGGCAAGGGGAAACAAGGGTAAGGCACGACAACGCAAGGCTAGGCAGTGAACGGCAAGGCAAGGAAAGGGTAACGCAAGGCAAGGTACGGTGAGGCAAGGGAAGGCTAATGCACGACAACGCAAGGCTAGGCAGTGCACAGCTAGGCAAGGAAAGAGTAACGGAAGGAAAGGAAGGCAAGGCAAAGAAAGGCAAGGCAAGTGTAACGGAAGGAACGGCACAGCAAGGGGAAACAAGGCTAAGGCACGACAACGCACGGCTAGGCAGTGCACGGCTAGGCAAGGAAAGAGTAACGGAAGGAAAGAAAGGCAAGGGAAAGCAAGGGAAGGCAAGGCTAACGGAAGGAACGGCACGGTACGGGGAAACAAGGCTAAGGCACGACAACGCAGGACTAGGCAATGCACGGCAAGGCAAAGAAAGGGTAACGCAAGGCAAGGCACGGTCAGGCGAGGCAACGCTAATGCACGAAAAAGCACGGCTAGGCAATGCACGGCAAGGCAAGGAAAGGGAAACGCAAGGCAAGGCACGGTCAGGCGAGGCAAGGCTAATGCACGACAACGCAAGGCTAGGCAATGCACGGCAAGGCAAGGAAAGAGTAACGCAAGGCAATGCACGGTCAGGCGAGGCAAGGCTAAGGCACGACAACGCAAGGCTAGGCAGTGCTCGGCAAGGCGAGGAAAGAGTAACGGAAGGAAAGAAAGGCAAGGGAAAGCAAGGGAAGGCAAGGGTAACGGAAGGAACGGCACGGTAAGGGGAAACAAGGCTAAGGCACGACAACGCAGGACTAGGCAATGCACGGCAAGGCAAAGAAAGCGTAACGCAAGGCAAGGCACGGTCAGGCGAGGCAAGGCTAATGCACGACAACGAAAGGCTAGGCAATGCACGGCTAGGCAAGGAAAGAGTAACGGAAGGAGAGGAAGGCAAGGCAAAGCAAGGCAAGGCAAGTGTAACAAAAGGCAAGGAACGGCAAGGGGAAACAAGGGTAAGGCACGGCAACGCACGGCTAGGCAATGCACGGCCAAGCAAGGAAAGGGTAACGCAAGGCAAGGCACGGTGAGGAAA
Source organism: Macrotis lagotis (assembly GCF_037893015.1). Lineage (NCBI taxonomy): Eukaryota > Metazoa > Chordata > Mammalia > Peramelemorphia > Peramelidae > Macrotis > Macrotis lagotis. The sequence goes on along the minus strand of NW_027422165.1, from coordinate 109,503 downwards.
GGAAAGGCTAATGCACGACAATGCAGGGCTAGGCAATGCACGGCAAGGTAAGGAAAGCATAACGCAAGGCAAGGCACGGTCAGGCGAGGCAAGGCTAATGCACGACAACGCAAGGCTAGGCAGTGCTCGGCAAGGCAAGGAAAGAGTAACGGAAGGAAAGGAAGGCAAGGCAAAGTAAGGCAAGGCAAGTGTAACGGAAGAAACGGCACAGCAAGGGGAAACAAGGCTAAGGCAAGACAACGCACGGCTAGGCAATGCACGGCAAGGGAAGTAAAGGGTAACGCAAGGCAAGGCACGGTCAGGCGAGGCAAGGCTAATGCACGACAACGCAAGGCTAGGCAATGCACGGCTAGGCAAGGAAAGAGTAACGGAAGGAAAGGAAGGCAAAGCAAAGCAAGGCAAGGCAAGTGCAACAAAAGGCACGGCACGGCAAGGGGAAACAAGGGTAAGGCACGACAACGCAAGGCTAGGCAGTGCACGGCAAGGCAAGGAAAGAGTAACGGAAGGAAAGAAAGGCAAGGGAAAGCAAGGGAAGGCAAGGGTAACGGAAGGAACGGCACGGTACGGGGAAACAAGGCTAAGGCACGACAACGCAGGACTAGGCAATGCACGGCAAGGCAAAGAAAGGGTAAAGCAAGGCAAGGCACGGTCAGGCGACGCAAGGCTAAGGCACGACAACGCAAGGCTAGGCAATGCACGGAAGGTAAGTAAAGAGTAACGGAAGGCAAGGAAGGCAAGGCAAAGAAAGGCAAGGCAAGTGTAACGGAAGGAACGGCACAGCAAGGGGAAACAAGGCTAAGGCACGACTACGCACGGCTAGGCAGTGCACGGCTAGGCAAGGAAAGAGTAACGGAAGGAAAGAAAGGCAAGGGAAAGCAAGGGAAGGCAAGGCTAACGGAAGGAACGGCACGGTACGGGGAAACAAGGCTAAGCCACGACAACGCAGGACTAGGCAATGCACGGCAAGGCAAAGAAAGGGTAACGCAAGGAAAGGCACGGTCAGGCGACGCAAGGCTAAGGCACGACAACGCAAGGCTAGGCAATGCACGGAAGGTAAGTAAAGAGTAACGGAAGGCAAGGAAGGCAAGGGAAAGCAAGGGAAGGCAAGGGCAACGGACGGAACGGCACGTTAAGGGGAAACAAGCCTAAGGCACGACAACGCAGGAATAGGCAATGCACGGCAAGGCAAGGAAAGGGTAACGCAAGGCAAGGCACGGTCAGGCGAGGCAACGCTAATGCACGAAAAAGCACGGCTAGGCAATGCACGGCAATGCAAGGAAAGGGTAACGCAAGGCAAGGCACGGTCAGGCGAGGCAAGGCTAATGCACGACAACGCAAGGCTAGGCAATGCACGGCAAGGCAAGGAAAGGGTAACGCAAGGCAATGCACGGTCAGGCGAGGCAAGGCTAATGCACGACAACGCAAGGCTAGGCAGTGCTCGGCAAGGCAAGGAAAGAGTAACGGAAGGAAAGAAAGGCAAGGGAAAGCAAGGGAAGGCAAGGGTAACGGAAGGAACGGCACGGTAAGGGGAAACAAGGCTAAGGCACGACAACGCAGGACTAGGCAATGCACGGCAAGGCAAAGAAAGGGTAACGGAAGGAGAGGAAGGCAAGGCAAAGCAAGCCAAGGCAAGTGTAACAAAAGGCAAGGCACGGCAAGGGGAAACAAAGGTAAGGCACGGCAACGCACGGCTAGGCAATGCACGGCCAAGCAAGGAAAGGGTAACGCAAGGCAAGGCACGGTGAGGAAAGGCAAGGCTAATGCACGACAATGCAGGGCTAGGCAATGCACGGCAAGGCAAGGAAAGCATAACGCAAGGCAAGGCACGGTCAGGCGAGGCAAGGCTAATGCACGACAACGCAAGGCTAGGCAGTGCTCGGCAAGGCAAGGAAAGAGTAAGGGAAGGAAAGAAAGGCAAGGGAAAGCAAGGGAAGGCAAGGGTAACGGAAGGAACGGCACGGTAAGGGGAAACAAGGCTAAGGCACGACAACGCAGGACTAGGCAATGCACGGCAAGGCAAGGAAAGGGTAACGCAAGGCAAGGCACGGTCAGGCGAGGCAAGGCTAAGGCAGGACAACGCAAGGCTAGGCAATGCACGGAAGGCAAGCAAAGAGTAACGGAAGGCAAGGAAGGCAAGGGAAGGCAAAGGTAAAGGAAGGAACGGCACGGTAAGCGGAAACAAGGCTAAGGCACGACAACGCACGGCTAGGCAGTGCACGGCTAGGCAAGGAAAGGGAAGGAAAGGAAGGCAAGGCAAAGTAAGGCAAGGCACGTGTAACGGAAGAAACGGCACAGCAAGGGGAAACAAGGCTAAGACAAGACAACGCACAGCTAGGCAATGCACGGCAAGGGAAGGAAAGGGTAACGAAAGGCAAGGCACGGTCAGGCGAGGCAAGGCTAATGCACGACAACGCAAGGCTAGGCAATGCACGGCTAGGCAAGGAAAGAGTAACGGAAGGAAAGGAAGGCAAAGCAATGCAAGGCAAGGCAAGTGTAACAAAAGGCACGGCACGGCAAGGGGAAACAAGGGTAAGGCACGACAACGCAAGGCTAGGCAGTGCACGGCAAGGCAAGGAAAGGGTAACGCAAGGCAAGGTACGGTGAGGCAAGGGAAGGCTAATGCACGACAACGCAAGGCTAGGCAGTGCACAGCTAGGCAAGGAAAGAGTAACGGAAGGAAAGGAAGGCAAGGCAAAGAAAGGCAAGGCAAGTGTAACGGAAGGAACGGCACAGCAAGGGGAAACAAGGCTAAGGCACGACAACGCACGGCTAGGCAGTGCACGGCTAGGCAAGGAAAGAGTAACGGAAGGAAAGAAAGGCAAGGGAAAGCAAGGGAAGGCAAGGCTAACGGAAGGAACGGCACGGTACGGGGAAACAAGGCTAAGGCACGACAACGCAGGACTAGGCAATGCACGGCAAGGCAAAGAAAGGGTAACGCAAGGCAAGGCACGGTCAGGCGAGGCAACGCTAATGCACGAAAAAGCACGGCTAGGCAATGCACGGCAAGGCAAGGAAAGGGTAACGCAAGGCAAGGCACGGTCAGGCGAGGCAAGGCTAATGCACGACAACGCAAGGCTAGGCAATGCACGGCAAGGCAAGGAAAGAGTAACGCAAGGCAATGCACGGTCAGGCGAGGCAAGGCTAAGGCACGACAACGCAAGGCTAGGCAGTGCTCGGCAAGGCAAGGAAAGAGTAACGGAAGGAAAGAAAGGCAAGGGAAAGCAAGGGAAGGCAAGGGTAACGGAAGGAACGGCACGGTAAGGGGAAACAAGGCTAAGGCACGACAACGCAGGACTAGGCAATGCACGGCAAGGCAAAGAAAGCGTAACGCAAGGCAAGGCACGGTCAGGCGAGGCAAGGCTAATGCACGACAACGAAAGGCTAGGCAATGCACGGCTAGGCAAGGAAAGAGTAACGGAAGGAGAGGAAGGCAAGGCAAAGCAAGGCAAGGCAAGTGTAACAAAAGGCAAGGAACGGCAAGGGGAAACAAGGGTAAGGCACGGCAACGCACGGCTAGGCAATGCACGGCCAAGCAAGGAAAGGGTAACGCAAGGCAAGGCACGGTGAGGAAAGGCAAGGCTAATGCACGACAATGCAGGGCTAGGCAATGCACGGCAAGGTAAGGAAAGCATAACGCAAGGCAAGGCACGGTCAGGCGAGGCAAGGCTAATGCACGACAACGCAAGGCTAGGCAGTGCTCGGCAAGGCAAGGAAAGAATAACGGAAGGAAAGAAAGGCAAGGGAAAGCAAGGGAAGGCAAGGGTAACGGAAGGAACGGCACGGTAATGGGAAACAAGGCTAAGGCACGACAACGCAGGATTAGGCTATGCACGGCAAGGCAAGGAAAGGGTAACGCAAGGCAAGGCACGGTCAGGCGAGGCAAGGCTAAGGCAGGACAACGCAAGGCTAGGCAATGCACGGAAGGCAAGCAAAGAGTAACGGAAGGCAAGGAAGGCAAGGGAAGGCAAAGGTAAAGGAAGGAACGGCACGGTAAGCGGAAACAAGGCTAAGGCACGACAACTCGGGACTAGGCAATGCAAGGCAAGGCAAGGAAAGGGTAACGCAAGGCAAGGCACGGTCAGGCGACGCAAGGCTAAGGCACGACAACGCAAGGCTAGGCAATGCACGGAAGGTAAGTTAAGAGTAACGGAAGGCAAGGAAGGCAAGGGAAAGCAAGGGTAGGCAAGGGCAACGGACGGAACGGCACGTTAAGGGGAAACAAGCCTAAGGCACGACAACGCAGGACTAGGCAATGCCCGGCAAGGCAAGGAAAGGGTAACGCAAGGCAAGGCACGGTCAGGCGAGCCAAGGCTAAGGCACGACAACGCAAGTCTAGGCAGTGCACGGCTAGGCAAGGAAAGAGTAACGGAAGGAAAGGAAGGCAAGGCAAAGTAAGGCAAGGCAAGTGTAACGGAAGAACCGGCACAGCAAGGGGAAACAAGGCTAAGGCAAGACAACGCACGGCTAGGCAATGCACGGCAAGGGAAGGAAAGGGTAACGCAAGGCAAGGCACGGTCAGTCGAGGCAAGGCTAATGCACGACAACGCAAGGCTAGGCAATGCACGGCTAGGCAAGGAAAGAGTAACGGAAGGAAAGGAAGGCAAAGCAAAGCAAGGCAAGGCAAGTGCAACAAAAGGCACGGCACGGCAAGGGGAAACAAGGGTAAGGCACGACAACGCAAGGCTAGGCAGTGCACGGCAAGGCAAGGAAAGAGTAACGGAAGGAAAGAAAGGCAACGGAAAGGAAGGGAAGGCAAGGCTAACGGACGGAACGGCACGGTACGGGGAAACAAGGCTAAGGCACGACAACGCAGGACTAGGCAATGCACGGCAAGGCAAAGAAAGGGTAAAGCAAGGCAAGGCACGGTCAGGCGACGCAAGGCTAAGGCACGACAACGCAAGGCTAGGCAATGCACGGAAGGTAAGTAAAGAGTAACGGAAGGCAAGGAAGGCAAGGCAAAGAAAGGCAAGGCAAGTGTAACGGAAGGAACGGCACAGCAAGGGGAAACAAGGCTAAGGCACGACAACGCACGGCTAGGCAGTGCACGGCTAGGCAAGGAAAGAGTAACGGAAGGAAAGAAAGGCAAGGGAAAGCAAGGGAAGGCAAGGCTAACGGAAGGAACGGCACGGTACGGGGAAACAAGGCTAAGGCACGACAACGCAGGACTAGGCAATGCACGGCAAGGCAAAGAAAGGGTAACGCAAGGAAAGGCACGGTCAGGCGACGCAAGGCTAAGACACGACAACGCAAGGCTAGGCAATGCACGGAAGGTAAGTAAAGAGTAACGGAAGGCAAGGAAGGCAAGGGAAAGCAAGGGAAGGCAAGGGCAACGGACGGAACGGCACGTTAAGGGGAAACAAGCCTAAGGCACGACAACGCAGGAATAGGCAATGCACGGCAAGGCAAGGAAAGGGTAACGCAAGGCAAGGCACGGTCAGGCGAGGCAACGCTAATGCACGAAAAAGCACGGCTAGGCAATGCACGGCAAGGCAAGGAAAGGGTAACGCAAGGCAAGGCACGGTCAGGCGAGGCAAGGCTAATGCACGACAACGCAAGGCTAGGCAATGCACGGCAAGGCAAGGAAAGGGTAACGCAAGGCAATGCACGGTCAGGCGAGGCAAGGCTAATGCACGACAACGCAAGGCTAGGCAGTGCTCGGCAAGGCAAGGAAAGAGTAACGGAAGGAAAGAAAGGCAAGGGAAAGCAAGGGAAGGCAAGGGTAACGGAAGGAACGGCACGGTAAGGGGAAACAAGGCTAAGGCACGACAACGCAGGACTAGGCAATGCACGGCAAGGCAAAGAAAGGGTAACGGAAGGAGAGGAAGGCAAGGCAAAGCAAGCCAAGGCAAGTGTAACAAAAGGCAAGGCACGGCAAGGGGAAACAAAGGTAAGGCACGGCAACGCACGGCTAGGCAATGCACGGCCAAGCAAGGAAAGGGTAACGCAAGGCAAGGCACGGTGAGGAAAGGCAAGGCTAATGCACGACAATGCAGGGCTAGGCAATGCACGGCAAGGCAAGGAAAGCATAACGCAAGGCAAGGCACGGTCAGGCGAGGCAAGGCTAATGCACGACAACGCAAGGCTAGGCAGTGCTCGGCAAGGCAAGGAAAGAGTAACGGAAGGAAAGAAAGGCAAGGGAAAGCAAGGGAAGGCAAGGGTAACGGAAGGAACGGCACGGTAAGGGGAAACAAGGCTAAGGCACGACAACGCAGGACTAGGCAATGCACGGCAAGGCAAGGAAAGGGTAACGCAAGGCAAGGCACGGTCAGGCGAGGCAAGGCTAAGGCAGGACAACGCAAGGCTAGGCAATGCACGGAAGGCAAGCAAAGAGTAACGGAAGGCAAGGAAGGCAAGGGAAGGCAAAGGTAAAGGAAGGAACGGCACGGTAAGCGGAAACAAGGCTAAGGCACGACAACGCACGGCTAGGCAGTGCACGGCTAGGCAAGGAAAGGGAAGGAAAGGAAGGCAAGGCAAAGTAAGGCAAGGCACGTGTAACGGAAGAAACGGCACAGCAAGGGGAAACAAGGCTAAGGCAAGACAACGCACGGCTAGGCAATGCACGGCAAGGGAAGGAAAGGGTAACGAAAGGCAAGGCACGGTCAGGCGAGGCAAGGCTAATGCACGACAACGCAAGGCTAGGCAATGCACGGCTAGGCAAGGAAAGAGTAACGGAAGGAAAGGAAGGCAAAGCAATGCAAGGCAAGGCAAGTGTAACAAAAGGCACGGCACGGCAAGGGGAAACAAGGGTAAGGCACGACAACGCAAGGCTAGGCAGTGCACGGCAAGGCAAGGAAAGGGTAACGCAAGGCAAGGTACGGTGAGGCAAGGGAAGGCTAATGCACGACAACGCAAGGCTAGGCAGTGCACAGCTAGGCAAGGAAAGAGTAACGGAAGGAAAGGAAGGCAAGGCAAAGAAAGGCAAGGCAAGTGTAACGGAAGGAACGGCACAGCAAGGGGAAACAAGGCTAAGGCACGACAACGCACGGCTAGGCAGTGCACGGCTAGGCAAGGAAAGAGTAACGGAAGGAAAGAAAGGCAAGGGAAAGCAAGGGAAGGCAAGGCTAACGGAAGGAACGGCACGGTACGGGGAAACAAGGCTAAGGCACGACAACGCAGGACTAGGCAATGCACGGCAAGGCAAAGAAAGGGTAACGCAAGGCAAGGCACGGTCAGGCGACGCAAGGCTAAGGCACGACAACGCAAGGCTAGGCAATGCACGGAAGGTAAGTAAAGAGTAACGGAAGGCAAGGAAGGCAAGGGAAAGCAAGGGTAGGCAAGGGCAACGGACGGAACGGCACGTTAAGGGGAAACAAGCCTAAGGCACGACAACGCAGGACTAGGCAATGCACGGCAAGGCAAGGAAAGGGTAACGCAAGGCAAGGCACGGTCAGGCGAGGCAACGCTAATGCACGAAAAAGCACGGCTAGGCAATGCACGGCAAGGCAAGGAAAGGGTAACGCAAGGCAAGGCACGGTCAGGCGAGGCAAGGCTAATGCACGACAACGCAAGGCTAGGCAATGCACGGCAAGGCAAGGAAAGAGTAACGCAAGGCAATGCACGGTCAGGCGAGGCAAGGCTAAGGCACGACAACGCAAGGCTAGGCAGTGCTCGGCAAGGCAAGGAAAGAGTAACGGAAGGAAAGAAAGGCAAGGGAAAGCAAGGGAAGGCAAGGGTAACGGAAGGAACGGCACGGTAAGGGGAAACAAGGCTAAGGCACGACAACGCAGGACTAGGCAATGCACGGCAAGGCAAAGAAAGCGTAACGCAAGGCAAGGCACGGTCAGGCGAGGCAAGGCTAATGCACGACAACGCAAGGCTAGGCAGTGCTCGGCAAGGCAAGGAAAGAGTAACGGAAGGAAAGAAAGGCAAGGGAAAGCAGGGGAAGGCAAGGGTAACGGAAGGAACGGCACGGTAAGGGGAAACAAGGCTAAGGCACGACAACGCAGGATTAGGCTATGCACGGCAAGGCAAGGAAAGGGTAACGCAAGGCAAGGCACGGTCAGGCGAGGCAAGGCTAAGGCAGGACAACGCAAGGCTAGGCAATGCACGGAAGGCAAGCAAAGAGTAACGGAAGGCAAGGAAGGCAAGGGAAGGCAAAGGTAAAGGAAGGAACGGCACGGTAAGCGGAAACAAGGCTAAGGCACGACAACTCGGGACTAGGCAATGCAAGGCAAGGCAAGGAAAGGGTAACGCAAGGCAAGGCACGGTCAGGCGACGCAAGGCTAAGGCACGACAACGCAAGGCTAGGCAATGCACGGAAGGTAAGTTAAGAGTAACGGAAGGCAAGGAAGGCAAGGGAAAGCAAGGGTAGGCAAGGGCAACGGACGGAACGGCACGTTAAGGGGAAACAAGCCTAAGGCACGACAACGCAGGACTAGGCAATGCCCGGCAAGGCAAGGAAAGGGTAACGCAAGGAAAGGCACGGTCAGGCGAGCCAAGGCTAAGGCACGACAACGCAAGTCTAGGCAGTGCACGGCTAGGCAAGGAAAGAGTAACGGAAGGAAAGGAAGGCAAAGCAAAGCAAGGCAAGGCAAGTGCAACAAAAGGCACGGCACGGCAAGGGGAAACAAGGGTAAGGCACGACAACGCAAGGCTAGGCAGTGCACGGCAAGGCAAGGAAAGAGTAACGGAAGGAAAGAAAGGCAAGGGAAAGGAAGGGAAGGCAAGGCTAACGGACGGAACGGCACGGTACGGGGAAACAAGGCTAAGGCACGACAACGCAGGACTAGGCAATGCACGGCAAGGCAAAGAAAGGGTAAAGCAAGGCAAGGCACGGTCAGGCGACGCAAGGCTAAGGCACGACAACGCAAGGCTAGGCAATGCACGGAAGGTAAGTAAAGAGTAACGGAAGGCAAGGAAGGCAAGGCAAAGAAAGGCAAGGCAAGTGTAACGGAAGGAACGGCACAGCAAGGGGAAACAAGGCTAAGGCACGACAACGCACGGCTAGGCAGTGCACGGCTAGGCAAGGAAAGAGTAACGGAAGGAAAGAAAGGCAAGGGAAAGCAAGGGAAGGCAAGGCTAACGGAAGGAACGGCACGGTACGGGGAAACAAGGCTAAGGCACGACAACGCAGGACTAGGCAATGCACGGCAAGGCAAAGAAAGGGTAACGCAAGGCAAGGCACGGTCAGGCGACGCAAGGCTAAGGCACGACAACGCAAGGCTAGGCAATGCACGGAAGGTAAGTAAAGAGTAACGGAAGGCAAGGAAGGCAAGGGAAAGCAAGGGAAGGCAAGGGCAACGGACGGAACGGCACGTTAAGGGGAAACAAGCCTAAGGCACGACAACGAAGCAATAGGAAATGCACGGCAAGGCAAGGAAAGGGTAACGCAAGGCAAGGCACGGTCAGGCGAGGCAACGCTAATGCACGAAAAAGCACGGCTAGGCAATGCACGGCAAGGCAAGGAAAGGGTAACGCAAGGCAAGGCACGGTCAGGCGAGGCAAGGCTAATGCACGACAACGCAAGGCTAGGCAATGCACGGCAAGGCAAGGAAAGGGTAACGCAAGGCAATGCACGGTCAGGCGAGGCAAGGCTAATGCACGACAACGCAAGGCTAGGCAGTGCTCGGCAAGGCAAGGAAAGAGTAACGGAAGGAAAGAAAGGCAAGGGAAAGCAAGGGAAGGCAAGGGTAACGGAAGGAACGGCACGGTAAGGGGAAACAAGGCTAAGGCACGACAACGCAGGACTAGGCAATGCACGGCAAGGCAAAGAAAGCGTAACGCAAGGCAAGGCACGGTCAGGCGAGGCAAGGCTAATGCACGACAACGAAAGGCTAGGCAATGCACGGCTAGGCAAGGAAAGAGTAACGGAAGGAGAGGAAGGCAAGGCAAAGCAAGGCAAGGCAAGTGTAACAAAAGGCAAGGAACGGCAAGGGGAAACAAGGGTAAGGCACGGCAACGCACGGCTAGGCAATGCACGGCCAAGCAAGGAAAGGGTAACGCAAGGCAAGGCACGGTGAGGAAAGGCAAGGCTAATGCACGACAATGCAGGGCTAGGCAATGCACGGCAAGGTAAGGAAAGCATAACGCAAGGCAAGGCACGGTCAGGCGAGGCAAGGCTAATGCACGACAACGCAAGGCTAGGCAGTGCTCGGCAAGGCAAGGAAAGAGTAACGGAAGGAAAGAAAGGCAAGGGAAAGCAAGGGAAGGCAAGGGTAACGGAAGGAACGGCACGGTAAGGGGAAACAAGGCTAAGGCACGACAACGCAGGATTAGGCTATGCACGGCAAGGCAAGGAAAGGGTAACGCAAGGCAAGGCACGGTCAGGCGAGGCAAGGCTAAGGCAGGACAACGCAAGGCTAGGCAATGCACGGAAGGCAAGCAAAGAGTAACGGAAGGCAAGGAAGGCAAGGGAAGGCAAAGGTAAAGGAAGGAATGGCACGGTAAGCAGAAACAAGGCTAAGGCACGACAACTCGGGACTAGGCAATGCAAGGCAAGGCAAGGAAAGGGTAACGCAAGGCAAGGCACGGTCAGGCGACGCAAGGCTAAGGCACGACAACGCAAGGCTAGGCAATGCACGGAAGGTAAGTTAAGAGTAACGGAAGGCAAGGAAGGCAAGGGAAAGCAAGGGTAGGCAAGGGCAACGGACGGAACGGCACGTTAAGGGGAAACAAGCCTAAGGCACGACAACGCAGGACTAGGCAATGCCCGGCAAGGCAAGGAAAGGGTAACGCAAGGCAAGGCACGGTCAGGCGAGCCAAGGCTAAGGCACGACAACGCAAGTCTAGGCAGTGCACGGCTAGGCAAGGAAAGAGTAACGGAAGGAAAGGAAGGCAAGGCAAAGTAAGGCAAGGCAAGTGTAACGGAAGAAACGGCACAGCAAGGGGAAACAAGGCTAAGGCAAGACAACGCACGGCTAGGCAATGCACGGCAAGGGAAGTAAAGGGTAACGCAAGGCAAGGCACGGTCAGTCGAGGCAAGGCTAATGCACGACAACGCAAGGCTAGGCAATGCACGGCTAGGCAAGGAAAGAGTAACGGAAGGAAAGGAAGGCAAAGCAAAGCAAGGCAAGGCAAGTGCAACAAAAGGCACGGCACGGCAAGGGGAAACAAGGGTAAGGCTCGACAACGCAAGGCTAGGCAGTGCACGGCAAGGCAAGGAAAGAGTAACGGAAGGAAAGAAAGGCAAGGGAAAGGAAGGGAAGGCAAGGCTAACGGACGGAACGGCACGGTACGGGGAAACAAGGCTAAGGCACGACAACGCAGGACTAGGCAATGCACGGCAAGGCAAAGAAAGGGTAAAGCAAGGCAAGGCACGGTCAGGCGACGCAAGGCTAAGGCACGACAACGCAAGGCTAGGCAATGCACGGAAGGTAAGTAAAGAGTAACGGAAGGCAAGGAAGGCAAGGCAAAGAAAGGCAAGGCAAGTGTAACGGAAGGAACGGCACAGCAAGGGGAAACAAGGCTAAGGCACGACAACGCACGGCTAGGCAGTGCACGGCTAGGCAAGGAAAGAGTAACGGAAGGAAAGAAAGGCAAGGGAAAGCAAGGGAAGGCAAGGCTAACGGAAGGAACGGCACGGTACGGGGAAACAAGGCTAAGGCACGACAACGCAGGACTAGGCAATGCACGGCAAGGCAAAGAAAGGGTAACGCAAGGAAAGGCACGGTCAGGCGACGCAAGGCTAAGGCACGACAACGCAAGGCTAGGCAATGCACGGAAGGTAAGTAAAGAGTAACGGAAGGCAAGGAAGGCAAGGGAAAGCAAGGGAAGGCAAGGGCAACGGACGGAACGGCACGTTAAGGGGAAACAAGCCTAAGGCACGACAACGCAGGAATAGGCAATGCACGGCAAGGCAAGGAAAGGGTAACGCAAGGCAAGGCACGGTCAGGCGAGGCAACGCTAATGCACGAAAAAGCACGGCTAGGCAATGCACGGCAAGGCAAGGAAAGGGTAACGCAAGGCAAGGCACGGTCAGGCGAGGCAAGGCTAATGCACGACAACGCAAGGCTAGGCAATGCACGGCAAGGCAAGGAAAGGGTAACGCAAGGCAATGCACGGTCAGGCGAGGCAAGGCTAATGCACGACAACGCAAGGCTAGGCAGTGCTCGGCAAGACAAGGAAAGAGTAACGGAAGGAAAGAAAGGCAAGGGAAAGCAAGGGAAGGCAAGGGTAACGGAAGGAACGGCACGGTAAGGGGAAACAAGGCTAAGGCACGACAACGCAGGACTAGGCAATGCACGGCAAGGCAAAGAAAGGGTAACGGAAGGAGAGGAAGGCAAGGCAAATCAAGCCAAGGCAAGTGTAACAAAAGGCAAGGCACGGCAAGGGGAAACAAAGGTAAGGCACGGCAACGCACGGCTAGGCAATGCACGGCCAAGCAAGGAAAGGGTAACGCAAGGCAAGGCACGGTGAGGAAAGGCAAGGCTAATGCACGACAATGCAGGGCTAGGCAATGCACGGCAAGGCAAGGAAAGCATAACGCAAGGCAAGGCACGGTCAGGCGAGGCAAGGCTAATGCACGACAACGCAAGGCTAGGCAGTGCTCGGCAAGGCAAGGAAAGAGTAACGGAAGGAAAGAAAGGCAAGGGAAAGCAAGGGAAGGCAAGGGTAACGGAGGGAACGGCACGGTAAGGGGAAACAAGGCTAAGGCACGACAACGCAGGACTAGGCAATGCACGGCAAGGCAAGGAAAGGGTAACGCAAGGCAAGGCACGGTCAGGCGAGGCAAGGCTAAGGCAGGACAACGCAAGGCTAGGCAATGCACGGAAGGCAAGCAAAGAGTAACGGAAGGCAAGGAAGGCAAGGGAAGGCAAAGGTAAAGGAAGGAACGGCACGGTAAGCGGAAACAAGGCTAAGGCACGACAACGCACGGCTAGGCAGTGCACGGCTAGGCAAGGAAAGGAAAGGAAAGGAAGGCAAGGCAAAGTAAGGCAAGGCACGTGTAACGGAAGAAACGGCACAGCAAGGGGAAACAAGGCTAAGGCAAGACAACGCACGGCTAGGCAATGCACGGCAAGGGAAGGAAAGGGTAACGAAAGGCAAGGCACGGTCAGGCGAGGCAAGGCTAATGCACGACAACGCAAGGCTAGGCAATGCACGGCTAGGCAAGGAAAGAGTAACGGAAGGAAAGGAAGGCAAAGCAATGCAAGGCAAGGCAAGTGTAACAAAAGGCACGGCACGGCAAGGGGAAACAAGGGTAAGGCACGACAACGCAAGGCTAGGCAGTGCACGGCAAGGCAAGGAAAGGGTAACGCAAGGCAAGGTACGGTGAGGCAAGGGAAGGCTAATGCACGACAACGCAAGGCTAGGCAGTGCACAGCTAGGCAAGGAAAGAGTAACGGAAGGAAAGGAAGGCAAGGCAAAGAAAGGCAAGGCAAGTGTAACGGAAGGAACGGCACAGCAAGGGGAAACAAGGCTAAGGCACGACAACGCAGGACTAGGCAATGCACGGCAAGGCAAAGAAAGGGTAACGCAAGGCAAGGCACGGTCAGGCGACGCAAGGCTAAGGCACGACAACGCAAGGCTAGGCAATGCACGGAAGGTAAGTAAAGAGTAACGGAAGGCAAGGAAGGCAAGGGAAAGCAAGGGTAGGCAAGGGCAACGGACGGAACGGCACGTTAAGGGGAAACAAGCCTAAGGCACGACAACGCAGGACTAGGCAATGCACGGCAAGGCAAGGAAAGGGTAACGCAAGGCAAGGCACGGTCAGGCGAGGCAAGGCTAATGCACGACAACGCAAGGCTAGGCAATGCACGGCAAGGCAAGGAAAGGGTAACGCAAGGCAATGCACGGTCAGGCGAGGCAAGGCTAATGCACGACAACGCAAGGCTAGGCAGTGCTCGGCAAGGCAAGGAAAGAGTAACGGAAGGAAAGAAAGGCAAGGGAAAGCAAGGGAAGGCAAGGGTAACGGAAGGAACGGCACGGTAAGGGGAAACAAGGCTAAGGCACGACAACGCAGGACTAGGCAATGCACGGCAAGGCAAAGAAAGCGTAACGCAAGGCAAGGCACGGTCAGGCGAGGCAAGGCTAATGCACGACAACGAAAGGCTAGGCAATGCACGGCTAGGCAAGGATAGAGTAACGGAAGGAGAGGAAGGCAAGGCAAAGCAAGGCAAGGCAAGTGTAACAAAAGGCAAGGAACGGCAAGGGGAAACAAGGGTAAGGCACGGCAACGCACGGCTAGGCAATGCACGGCCAAGCAAGGAAAGGGTAACGCAAGGCAAGGCACGGTGAGGAAAGGCAAGGCTAATGCACGACAATGCAGGGCTAGGCAATGCACGGCAAGGTAAGGAAAGCATAACGCAAGGCAAGGCACGGTCAGGCGAGGCAAGGCTAATGCACGACAACGCAAGGCTAGGCAGTGCTCGGCAAGGCAAGGAAAGAGTAACGGAAGGAAAGAAAGGCAAGGGAAAGCAAGGGAAGGCAAGGGTAACGGAAGGAACGGCACGGTAAGGGGAAACAAGGCTAAGGCACGACAACGCAGGATTAGGCTATGCACGGCAAGGCAAGGAAAGGGTAACGCAAGGCAAGGCACGGTCAGGCGAGGCAAGGCTAAGGCAGGACAACGCAAGGCTAGGCAATGCACGGAAGGCAAGCAAAGAGTAACGGAAGGCAAGGAAGGCAAGGGAAGGCAAAGGTAAAGGAAGGAATGGCACGGTAAGCGGAAACAAGGCTAAGGCACGACAACTCGGGACTAGGCAATGCAAGGCAAGGCAAGGAAAGGGTAACGCAAGGCAAGGCACGGTCAGGCGACGCAAGGCTAAGGCACGACAACGCAAGGCTAGGCAATGCACGGAAGGTAAGTTAAGAGTAACGGAAGGCAAGGAAGGCAAGGGAAAGCAAGGGTAGGCAAGGGCAACGGACGGAACGGCACGTTAAGGGGAAACAAGCCTAAGGCACGACAACGCAGGACTAGGCAATGCCCGGCAAGGCAAGGAAAGGGTAACGCAAGGCAAGGCACGGTCAGGCGAGCCAAGGCTAAGGCACGACAACGCAAGTCTAGGCAGTGCACGGCTAGGCAAGGAAAGAGTAACGGAAGGAAAGGAAGGCAAGGCAAAGTAAGGCAAGGCAAGTGTAACGGAAGAAACGGCACAGCAAGGGGAAACAAGGCTAAGGCAAGACAACGCACGGCTAGGCAATGCACGGCAAGGGAAGTAAAGGGTAACGCAAGGCAAGGCACGGTCAGGCGAGGCAAGGCTAATGCACGACAACGCAAGGCTAGGCAATGCACGGCTAGGCAAGGAAAGAGTAACGGAAGGAAAGGAAGGCAAAGCAAAGCAAGGCAAGGCAAGTGCAACAAAAGGCACGGCACGGCAAGGGGAAACAAGGGTAAGGCTCGACAACGCAAGGCTAGGCAGTGCACGGCAAGGCAAGGAAAGAGTAACGGAAGGAAAGAAAGGCAAGGGAAAGGAAGGGAAGGCAAGGCTAACGGACGGAACGGCACGGTACGGGGAAACAAGGCTAAGGCACGACAACGCAGGACTAGGCAATGCACGGCAAGGCAAAGAAAGGGTAAAGCAAGGCAAGGCACGGTCAGGCGACGCAAGGCTAAGGCACGACAACGCAAGGCTAGGCAATGCACGGAAGGTAAGTAAAGAGTAACGGAAGGCAAGGAAGGCAAGGCAAAGAAAGGCAAGGCAAGTGTAACGGAAGGAACGGCACAGCAAGGGGAAACAAGGCTAAGGCACGACAACGCACGGCTAGGCAGTGCACGGCTAGGCAAGGAAAGAGTAACGGAAGGAAAGAAAGGCAAGGGAAAGCAAGGGAAGGCAAGGCTAACGGAAGGAACGGCACGGTACGGGGAAACAAGGCTAAGGCACGACAACGCAGGACTAGGCAATGCACGGCAAGGCAAAGAAAGGGTAACGCAAGGAAAGGCACGGTCAGGCGACGCAAGGCTAAGGCACGACAACGCAAGGCTAGGCAATGCACGGAAGGTAAGTAAAGAGTAACGGAAGGCAAGGAAGGCAAGGGAAAGCAAGGGAAGGCAAGGGCAACGGACGGAACGGCACGTTAAGGGGAAACAAGCCTAAGGCACGACAACGCAGGAATAGGCAATGCACGGCAAGGCAAGGAAAGGGTAACGCAAGGCAAGGCACGGTCAGGCGAGGCAACGCTAATGCACGAAAAAGCACGGCTAGGCAATGCACGGCAAGGCAAGGAAAGGGTAACGCAAGGCAAGGCACGGTCAGGCGAGGCAAGGCTAATGCACGACAACGCAAGGCTAGGCAATGCACGGCAAGGCAAGGAAAGGGTAACGCAAGGCAATGCACGGTCAGGCGAGGCAAGGCTAATGCACGACAACGCAAGGCTAGGCAGTGCTCGGCAAGGCAAGGAAAGAGTAACGGAAGGAAAGAACGGCAAGGGAAAGCAAGGGAAGGCAAGGGTAACGGAAGGAACGGCACGGTAAGGGGAAACAAGGCTAAGGCACGACAACGCAGGACTAGGCAATGCACGGCAAGGCAAAGAAAGGGTAACGGAAGGAGAGGAAGGCAAGGCAAAGCAAGCCAAGGCAAGTGTAACAAAAGGCAAGGCACGGCAAGGGGAAACAAAGGTAAGGCACGGCAACGCACGGCTAGGCAATGCACGGCCAAGCAAGGAAAGGGTAACGCAAGGCAAGGCACGGTGAGGAAAGGCAAGGCTAATGCACGACAATGCAGGGCTAGGCAATGCACGGCAAGGCAAGGAAAGCATAACGCAAGGCAAGGCACGGTCAGGCGAGGCAAGGCTAATGCACGACAACGCAAGGCTAGGCAGTGCTCGGCAAGGCAAGGAAAGAGTAACGGAAGGAAAGAAAGGCAAGGGAAAGCAAGGGAAGGCAAGGGTAACGGAAGGAACGGCACGGTAAGGGGAAACAAGGCTAAGGCACGACAACGCAGGACTAGGCAATGCACGGCAAGGCAAGGAAAGGGTAACGCAAGGCAAGGCACGGTCAGGCGAGGCAAGGCTAAGGCAGGACAACGCAAGGCTAGGCAATGCACGGAAGGCAAGCAAAGAGTAACGGAAGGCAAGGAAGGCAAGGGAAGGCAAAGGTAAAGGAAGGAACGGCACGGTAAGCGGAAACAAGGCTAAGGCACGACAACGCACGGCTAGGCAGTGCACGGCTAGGCAAGGAAAGGAAAGGAAAGGAAGGCAAGGCAAAGTAAGGCAAGGCACGTGTAACGGAAGAAACGGCACAGCAAGGGGAAACAAGGCTAAGGCAAGACAACGCACGGCTAGGCAATGCACGGCAAGGGAAGGAAAGGGTAACGAAAGGCAAGGCACGGTCAGGCGAGGCAAGGCTAATGCACGACAACGCAAGGCTAGGCAATGCACGGCTAGGCAAGGAAAGAGTAACGGAAGGAAAGGAAGGCAAAGCAATGCAAGGCAAGGCAAGTGTAACAAAAGGCACGGCACGGCAAGGGGAAACAAGGGTAAGGCACGACAACGCAAGGCTAGGCAGTGCACGGCAAGGCAAGGAAAGGGTAACGCAAGGCAAGGTACGGTGAGGCAAGGGAAGGCTAATGCACGACAACGCAAGGCTAGGCAGTGCACAGCTAGGCAAGGAAAGAGTAACGGAAGGAAAGGAAGGCAAGGCAAAGAAAGGCAAGGCAAGTGTAACGGAAGGAACGGCACAGCAAGGGGAAACAAGGCTAAGGCACGACAACGCAGGACTAGGCAATGCACGGCAAGGCAAAGAAAGGGTAACGCAAGGCAAGGCACGGTCAGGCGACGCAAGGCTAAGGCACGACAACGCAAGGCTAGGCAATGCACGGCAAGGCAAGGAAAGGGTAACGCAAGGCAAGGCACGGTCAGGCGAGTCAAGGCTATTGCACGACAACGCAAGGCTAGGCAATGCACGGCAAGGCAAGGAAAGAGTAACGCAAGGCAATGCACGGTCAGGCGAGGCAAGGCTAAGGCACGACAACGCAAGGCTAGGCAGTGCTCGGCAAGGCAAGGAAAGAGTAACGGAAGGAAAGAAAGGCAAGGGAAAGCAAGGGAAGGCAAGGGTAACGGAAGGAACGGCACGGTAAGGGGAAACAAGGCTAAGGCACGACGACGCAGGACTAGGCAATGCACGGCAAGGCAAAGAAAGCGTAACGCAAGGCAAGGCAGGGTCAGGCGAGGCAAGGCTAATGCACGACAACGCAAGGCTAGGCAATGCACGGCAAGGCAAAGAAAGGGTAACGCAAGGCAAGGCACGGTCAGTCGACGCAAGGCTAAGGCACGACAACGCAAGGCTAGGCAATGCACGGAAGGTAAGTAAAGAGTAACGGAAGGCAAGGAAGGCAAGGGAAAGCAAGGCAAGGCAAGGCTAACGGACGGAACGGCACGTTAAGGGGAAACAAGCCTAAGGCACGACAACGCAGGACTAGGCAATGCACGGCAAGGCAGGGCAAGGCAAGGCACGGTCAGGCGAGGCAAGGCTAATGCACGACAACGCAAGGCTAGGCAATGCACGGCAAGGCAAGGAAAGGGTAACGCAAGGCAATGCACGGTCAGGCGAGGCAAGGCTAATGCACGACAACGCAAGGCTAGGCAGTGCTCGGCAAGGCAAGGAAAGAGTAACGGAAGGAAAGAAAGGCAAGGGAAAGCAAGGGAAGGCAAGGGTAACGGAAGGAACGGCACGGTAAGGGGAAACAAGGCTAAGGCACGACAACGCAGGACTAGGCAATGCACGGCAAGGCAAAGAAAGCGTAACGCAAGGCAAGGCACGGTCAGGCGAGGCAAGGCTAATGCACGACAACGAAAGGCTAGGCAATGCACGGCTAGGCAAGGATAGAGTAACGGAAGGAGAGGAAGGCAAGGCAAAGCAAGGCAAGGCAAGTGTAACAAAAGGCAAGGAACGGCAAGGGGAAACAAGGGTAAGGCACGGCAACGCACGGCTAGGCAATGCACGGCCAAGCAAGGAAAGGGTAACGCAAGGCAAGGCACGGTGAGGAAAGGCAAGGCTAATGCACGACAATGCAGGGCTAGGCAATGCACGGCAAGGTAAGGAAAGCATAACGCAAGGCAAGGCACGGTCAGGCGAGGCAAGGCTAATGCACGACAACGCAAGGCTAGGCAGTGCTCGGCAAGGCAAGGAAAGAGTAACGGAAGGAAAGAAAGGCAAGGGAAAGCAAGGGAAGGCAAGGGTAACGGAAGGAACGGCACGGTAAGGGGAAACAAGGCTAAGGCACGACAACGCAGGATTAGGCTATGCACGGCAAGGCAAGGAAAGGGTAACGCAAGGCAAGGCACGGTCAGGCGAGGCAAGGCTAAGGCAGGACAACGCAAGGCTAGGCAATGCACGGAAGGCAAGCAAAGAGTAACGGAAGGCAAGGAAGGCAAGGGAAGGCAAAGGTAAAGGAAGGAATGGCACGGTAAGCGGAAACAAGGCTAAGGCACGACAACTCGGGACTAGGCAATGCAAGGCAAGGCAAGGAAAGGGTAACGCAAGGCAAGGCACGGTCAGGCGACGCAAGGCTAAGGCACGACAACGCAAGGCTAGGCAATGCACGGAAGGTAAGTTAAGAGTAACGGAAGGCAAGGAAGGCAAGGGAAAGCAAGGGTAGGCAAGGGCAACGGACGGAACGGCACGTTAAGGGGAAACAAGCCTAAGGCACGACAACGCAGGACTAGGCAATGCCCGGCAAGGCAAGGAAAGGGTAACGCAAGGCAAGGCACGGTCAGGCGAGCCAAGGCTAAGGCACGACAACGCAAGTCTAGGCAGTGCACGGCTAGGCAAGGAAAGAGTAACGGAAGGAAAGGAAGGCAAGGCAAAGTAAGGCAAGGCAAGTGTAACGGAAGAAACGGCACAGCAAGGGGAAACAAGGCTAAGGCAAGACAACGCACGGCTAGGCAATGCACGGCAAGGGAAGTAAAGGGTAACGCAAGGCAAGGCACGGTCAGGCGAGGCAAGGCTAATGCACGACAACGCAAGGCTAGGCAATGCACGGCTAGGCAAGGAAAGAGTAACGGAAGGAAAGGAAGGCAAAGCAAAGCAAGGCAAGGCAAGTGCAACAAAAGGCACGGCACGGCAAGGGGAAACAAGGGTAAGGCTCGACAACGCAAGGCTAGGCAGTGCACGGCAAGGCAAGGAAAGAGTAACGGAAGGAAAGAAAGGCAAGGGAAAGGAAGGGAAGGCAAGGCTAACGGACGGAACGGCACGGTACGGGGAAACAAGGCTAAGGCACGACAACGCAGGACTAGGCAATGCACGGCAAGGCAAAGAAAGGGTAAAGCAAGGCAAGGCACGGTCAGGCGACGCAAGGCTAAGGCACGACAACGCAAGGCTAGGCAATGCACGGAAGGTAAGTAAAGAGTAACGGAAGGCAAGGAAGGCAAGGCAAAGAAAGGCAAGGCAAGTGTAACGGAAGGAACGGCACAGCAAGGGGAAACAAGGCTAAGGCACGACAACGCACGGCTAGGCAGTGCACGGCTAGGCAAGGAAAGAGTAACGGAAGGAAAGAAAGGCAAGGGAAAGCAAGGGAAGGCAAGGCTAACGGAAGGAACGGCACGGTACGGGGAAACAAGGCTAAGGCACGACAACGCAGGACTAGGCAATGCACGGCAAGGCAAAGAAAGGGTAACGCAAGGAAAGGCACGGTCAGGCGACGCAAGGCTAAGGCACGACAACGCAAGGCTAGGCAATGCACGGAAGGTAAGTAAAGAGTAACGGAAGGCAAGGAAGGCAAGGGAAAGCAAGGGAAGGCAAGGGCAACGGACGGAACGGCACGTTAAGGGGAAACAAGCCTAAGGCACGACAACGCAGGAATAGGCAATGCACGGCAAGGCAAGGAAAGGGTAACGCAAGGCAAGGCACGGTCAGGCGAGGCAACGCTAATGCACGAAAAAGCACGGCTAGGCAATGCACGGCAAGGCAAGGAAAGGGTAACGCAAGGCAAGGCACGGTCAGGCGAGGCAAGGCTAATGCACGACAACGCAAGGCTAGGCAATGCACGGCAAGGCAAGGAAAGGGTAACGCAAGGCAATGCACGGTCAGGCGAGGCAAGGCTAATGCACGACAACGCAAGGCTAGGCAGTGCTCGGCAAGGCAAGGAAAGAGTAACGGAAGGAAAGAAAGGCAAGGGAAAGCAAGGGAAGGCAAGGGTAACGGAAGGAACGGCACGGTAAGGGGAAACAAGGCTAAGGCACGACAACGCAGGACTAGGCAATGCACGGCAAGGCAAAGAAAGGGTAACGGAAGGAGAGGAAGGCAAGGCAAAGCAAGCCAAGGCAAGTGTAACAAAAGGCAAGGCACGGCAAGGGGAAACAAAGGTAAGGCACGGCAACGCACGGCTAGGCAATGCACGGCCAAGCAAGGAAAGGGTAACGCAAGGCAAGGCACGGTGAGGAAAGGCAAGGCTAATGCACGACAATGCAGGGCTAGGCAATGCACGGCAAGGCAAGGAAAGCATAACGCAAGGCAAGGCACGGTCAGGCGAGGCAAGGCTAATGCACGACAACGCAAGGCTAGGCAGTGCTCGGCAAGGCAAGGAAAGAGTAACGGAAGGAAAGAAAGGCAAGGGAAAGCAAGGGAAGGCAAGGGTAACGGAAGGAACGGCACGGTAAGGGGAAACAAGGCTAAGGCACGACAACGCAGGACTAGGCAATGCACGGCAAGGCAAGGAAAGGGTAACGCAAGGCAAGGCACGGTCAGGCGAGGCAAGGCTAAGGCAGGACAACGCAAGGCTAGGCAATGCACGGAAGGCAAGCAAAGAGTAACGGAAGGCAAGGAAGGCAAGGGAAGGCAAAGGTAAAGGAAGGAACGGCACGGTAAGCGGAAACAAGGCTAAGGCACGACAACGCACGGCTAGGCAGTGCACGGCTAGGCAAGGAAAGGAAAGGAAAGGAAGGCAAGGCAAAGTAAGGCAAGGCACGTGTAACGGAAGAAACGGCACAGCAAGGGGAAACAAGGCTAAGGCAAGACAACGCACGGCTAGGCAATGCACGGCAAGGGAAGGAAAGGGTAACGAAAGGCAAGGCACGGTCAGGCGAGGCAAGGCTAATGCACGACAACGCAAGGCTAGGCAATGCACGGCTAGGCAAGGAAAGAGTAACGGAAGGAAAGGAAGGCAAAGCAATGCAAGGCAAGGCAAGTGTAACAAAAGGCACGGCACGGCAAGGGGAAACAAGGGTAAGGCACGACAACGCAAGGCTAGGCAGTGCACGGCAAGGCAAGGAAAGGGTAACGCAAGGCAAGGTACGGTGAGGCAAGGGAAGGCTAATGCACGACAACGCAAGGCTAGGCAGTGCACAGCTAGGCAAGGAAAGAGTAACGGAAGGAAAGGAAGGCAAGGCAAAGAAAGGCAAGGCAAGTGTAACGGAAGGAACGGCACAGCAAGGGGAAACAAGGCTAAGGCACGACAACGCAGGACTAGGCAATGCACGGCAAGGCAAAGAAAGGGTAACGCAAGGCAAGGCACGGTCAGGCGACGCAAGGCTAAGGCACGACAACGCAAGGCTAGGCAATGCACGGAAGGTAAGTAAAGAGTAACGGAAGGCAAGGAAGGCAAGGGAAAGCAAGGGTAGGCAAGGGCAACGGACGGAACGGCACGTTAAGGGGAAACAAGCCTAAGGCACGACAACGCAGGACTAGGCAATGCACGGCAAGGCAAGGAAAGGGTAACGCAAGGCAAGGCACGGTCAGGCGAGGCAACGCTAATGCACGAAAAAGCACGGCTAGGCAATGCACGGCAAGGCAAGGAAAGGGTAACGCAAGGCAAGGCACGGTCAGGCGAGTCAAGGCTAACGACAACGCAAGGCTAGGCAATGCACGGCAAGGCAAGGAAAGAGTAACGCAAGGCAATGCACGGTCAGGCGAGGCAAGGCTAAGGCACGACAACGCAAGGCTAGGCAGTGCTCGGCAAGGCAAGGAAAGAGTAACGGAAGGAAAGAAAGGCAAGGGAAAGCAAGGGAAGGCAAGGGTAACGGAAGGAACGGCACGGTAAGGGGAAACAAGGCTAAGGCACGACGACGCAGGACTAGGCAATGCACGGCAAGGCAAAGAAAGCGTAACGCAAGGCAAGGCAGGGTCAGGCGAGGCAAGGCTAATGCACGACAACGCAAGGCTAGGCAATGCACGGCAAGGCAAAGAAAGGGTAACGCAAGGCAAGGCACGGTCAGTCGACGCAAGGCTAAGGCACGACAACGCAAGGCTAGGCAATGCACGGAAGGTAAGTAAAGAGTAACGGAAGGCAAGGAAGGCAAGGGAAAGCAAGGCAAGGCAAGGCTAACGGACGGAACGGCACGTTAAGGGGAAACAAGCCTAAGGCACGACAACGCAGGACTAGGCAATGCACGGCAAGGCAAGGAAAGGGTAACGCAAGGCAAGGCGCGGTCAGGCGAGGCAACGCTAATGCACGAAAAAGCACGGCTAGGCAATGCACGGCAAGGCAAGGAAAGGGTAACGCAAGGCAAGGCACGGTCAGGCGAGGCAAGGCTAATGCACGACAACGCAAGGCTAGGCAATGCACGGCAAGGCAAGGAAAGGGTAACGCAAGGCAATGCACGGTCAGGCGAGGCAAGGCTAATGCACGACAACGCAAGGCTAGGCAGTGCTCGGCAAGGCAAGGAAAGAGTAACGGAAGGAAAGAAAGGCAAGGGAAAGCAAGGGAAGGGAAGGGTAACGGAAGGAACGGCACGGTAAGGGGAAACAAGGCTAAGGCACGACAACGCAGGACTAGGCAATGCACGGCAAAGCAAAGAAAGGGTAACGCAAGGCAAGGCAAGGTCATGCGAGGCAAGGCTAATGCACGACAACGCAAGGCTAGGCAATGCACGGCTAGGCAAGGAAAGAGTAACGGAAGGAGAGGAAGGCAAGGCAAAGCAAGGCAAGGCAAGTGTAACAAAAGGCAAGGCACGGCAAGGGGAAACAATGGTAAGGCACGGCAACGCACGGCTAGGCAATGCACGGCCAAGCAAGGAAAGGGTAACGCAAGGCAAGGCACGGTGAGGAAAGGCAAGGCTAATGCACGACAATGCAGGGCTAGGCAATGCACGGCAAGGCAAGGAAAGCATAACGCAAGGCAAGGCACGGTCAGGTGAGGCAAGGCTAATGCACGACAACGCAAGGCTAGGCAGTGCTCGGCAAGGCAAGGAAAGAGTAAGGGAAGGAAAGAAAGGCAAGGGAAAGCAAGGGAAGGCAAGGGTAACGGAAGGAACGGCACGGTAAGGGGAAACAAGGGTAAGGCACGACAACGCAGGACTAGGCAATGCACGGCAAGGCAAAGAAAGGGTAACGCAAGGCAAGGCACGGTCAGGCGAGGCAAGGCTAATGCACGACAACGCAAGGCTAGGCAATGCACGGCTAGGCAAGGAAAGAGTAACGGAAGGAGAGGAAGGCAAGGCAAAGCAAGGCAAGGCAAGTGTAACAAAAGGCAAGGCACGGCAAGGGGAAACAAGGGTAAGGCACGACAACGCAAGGCTAGGCAGTGCACGGCAAGGCAAGGAAAGGGTAACGCAAGGCAAGGTACGGTGAGGCAAGGGAAGGCTAATGCACGACAACGCAAGGCTAGGCAGTGCACGGCTAGGCAAGGAAAGAGTAACGGAAGGAAAGGAAGGCAAGGCAAAGAAAGGCAAGGCAAGTGTAACGGAAGGAACGGCACAGCAAGGGGAAACAAGGCTAAGGCACGACAACGCACGGCTAGGCAGTGCACGGCTAGGCAAGGAAAGAGTAACGGAAGGAAAGAAAGGCAAGGGAAAGCAAGGGAAGGCAAGGCTAACGGAAGGAACGGCACGGTACGGGGAAACAAGGCTAAGGCACGACAACGCAGGACTAGGCAATGCACGGCAAGGCAAAGAAAGGGTAACGCAAGGCAAGGCACGGTCAGGCGACGCAAGGCTAAGGCACGACAACGCAAGGCTAGGCAATGCACGGAAGGTAAGTAAAGAGTAACGGAAGGCAAGGAAGGCAAGGGAAAGCAAGGGTAGGCAAGGGCAATGGACGGAACGGCACGTTAAGGGGAAACAAGCCTAAGGCACGACAACGCAGGACTAGGCAATGCACGGCAAGGCAAGGAAAGGGTAACGCAAGGCAAGGCACGGTCAGGCGAGGCAACGCTAATGCACGAAAAAGCACGGCTAGGCAATGCACGGCAAGGCAAGGAAAGGGTAACGCAAGGCAAGGCACGGTCAGGCGAGGCAAGGCTAATGCACGACATCGCAAGGCTAGGCAATGCACGGCAAGGCAAGGAAAGAGTAACGCAAGGCAATGCACGGTCAGGCGAGGCAAGGCTAAGGCACGACAACGCAAGGCTAGGCAATGCACGGCTAGGCAAGGAAAGAGTAACGGAAGGAGAGGAAGGCAAGGCAAAGCAAGGCAAGGCAAGTGTAACAAAAGGCAAGGCACGGCAAGGGGAAACAAGGGTAAGGCACGGCAACGCACGGCTAGGCAATGCACGGCCAAGCAAGGAAAGGGTAACGCAAGGCAAGGCACGGTGAGGAAAGGCAAGGCTAATGCACGACAATGCAGGGCTAGGCAATGCACGGCAAGGCAAGGAAAGCATAACGCAAGGCAAGGCACGGTCAGGCGAGGCAAGGCTAATGCACGACAACGCAAGGCTAGGCAGTGCTCGGCAAGGCAAGGAAAGAGTAACGGAAGGAAAGAAAGGCAAGGGAAAGCAAGGGAAGGCAAGGGTAACGGAAGGAACGGCACGGTAAGGGGAAACAAGGCTAAGGCACGACAACGCAGGACTAGGCAATGCACGGCAAGGCAAGGAAAGGGTAACGCAAGGCAAGGCACGGTCAGGCGAGGCAAGGCTAAGGCAGGACAACGCAAGGCTAGGCAATGCACGGAAGGCAAGCAAAGAGTAACGGAAGGCAAGGAAGGCAAGGGAAGGCAAAGGTAAAGGAAGGAACGGCACGGTAAGCAGAAACAAGGCTAAGGCACGACAACGCACGGCTAGGCAGTGCACGGCTAGGCAAGGAAAGGGAAGGAAAGGAAGGCAAGGCAAAGTAAGGCAAGGCACGTGTAACGGAAGAAACGGCACAGCAAGGGGAAACAAGGCTAAGGCAAGACAACGCACGGCTAGGCAATGCACGGCAAGGGAAGGAAAGGGTAACGCAAGGCAAGGCACGGTCAGGCGAGGCAAGGCTAATGCACGACAACGCAAGGCTAGGGAATGCACGGCTAGGCAAGGAAAGAGTAACGGAAGGAAAGGAAGGCAAAGCAATGCAAGGCAAGGCAAGTGTAACAAAAGGCACGGCACGGCATGGGGAAACAAGGGTAAGGCACGACAACGCAAGGCTAGGCAGTGCACGGCAAGGCAAGGAAAGGGTAACGCAAGGCAAGGTACGGTTAGGCAAGGGAAGGCTAATGCACGAAAACGCAAGGCTAGGCAGTGCACAGCTAGGCAAGGAAAGAGTAACGGAAGGAAAGGAAGGCAAGGCAAAGAAAGGCAAGGCAAGTGTAACGTAAGGAACGGCACAGCAAGGGGAAACAAGGCTAAGGCACGACAACGCACGGCTAGGCAGTGCACGGCTAGGCAAGGAAAGAGTAACGGAAGGAAAGAAAGGCAAGGGAAAGCAAGGGAAGGCAAGGCTAACGGAAGGAATGGCACGGTACGGGGTAACAAGGCTAAGGCACGACAACGCAGGACTAGGCAATGCACGGCAAGGCAAAGAAAGGGTAACGCAAGGCAAGGCACGGTCAGGCGACGCAAGGCTAAGGCACGACAATGCAAGGCTAGGCAATGCACGGAAGGTAAGTAAAGAGTAACGGAAGGCAAGGAAGGCAAGGGAAAGCAAGGGTAGGCAAGGGCAACGGACGGAACGGCACGTTAAGGGGAAACAAGCCTAAGGCACGACAACGCAGGACTAGGCAATGCACGGCAAGGCAAGGAAAGGGTAACGCAAGGCAAGGCACGGTCAGGCGAGGCAAGGCTAATGCACGACAACGCAAGGCTAGGCAATGCACGGCAAGGCACGGAAAGAGTAACGCAAGGCAATGCACGGTCAGGCGAGGCAAGGCTAAGGCACGACAACGCAAGGCTAGGCAGTGCTCGGCAGGCAAGGAAAGAGTAACGGAAGGAAAGAAAGGCAAGGGAAAGCAAGGGAAGGCAAGGGTAACGGAAGGAACGGCACGGTAAGGGGAAACAAGGCTAAGGCACGACAACGCAGGATTAGGCTATGCACGGCAAGGCAAGGAAAGGGTAACGCAAGGCAAGGCACGGTCAGGCGAGGCAAGGCTAAGGCAGGACAACGCAAGGCTAGGCAATGCACGGAAGGCAAGCAAAGAGTAACGGAAGGCAAGGAAGGCAAGGGAAGGCAAAGGTAAAGGAAGGAACGGCACGGTAAGCGGAAACAAGGCTAAGGCACGACAACTCAGGACTAGGCAATGCAAGGCAAGGCAAGGAAAGGGTAACGCAAGGCAAGGCACGGTCAGGCGAGGCAAGGCTAATGCACGACAACGCAAGGCTAGGCAATGCACGGCTAGGCAAGGAAAGAGTAACGGAAGGAAAGGAAGGCAAGGCAAAGAAAGGCAAGGCAAGTGTAACGGAAGGAACGGCACAGCAAGGGGAAACAAGGCTAAGGCACGACAACGCACGGCTAGGCAGTGCACGGCTAGGCAAGGAAAGAGTAACGGAAGGAAAGAAAGGCAAGGGAAAGCAAGGGAAGGCAAGGCTAACGGAAGGAACGGCACGGTACGGGGAAACAAGGCTAAGGCACGACAACGCAGGACTAGGCAATGCACGGCAAGGCAAAGAAAGGGTAACGCAAGGCAAGGCACGGTCAGGCGACGCAAGGCTAAGGCACGACAACGCAAGGCTAGGCAATGCACGGAAGGTAAGTAAAGAGTAACGGAAGGCAAGGAAGGCAAGGGAAAGCAAGGGTAGGCAAGGGCAACGGACGGAACGGCACGTTAAGGGGAAAGAAGCCTAAGGCACGACAACGCAGGACTAGGCAATGCACGGCAAGGCAAGGAAAGGGTAACGCAAGGCAAGGCACGGTCAGGCGAGGCAACGCTAATGCACGAAAAAGCACGGCTAGGCAATGCACGGCAAGGCAAGGAAAGGGTAACGCAAGGCAAGGCACGGTCAGGCGAGGCAAGGCTAATGCACGACAACGCAAGGCTAGGCAATGCACGGCAAGGCAAGGAAAGGGTAACGCAAGGCAATGCACGGTCAGGCGAGGCAAGGCTAATGCACGACAACGCAAGGCTAGGCAGTGCTCGGCAAGGCAAGGAAAGAGTAACGGAAGGAAAGAAAGGCAAGGGAAAGCAAGGGAAGGCAAGGGTAACGGAAGGAACGGCACGGTAAGGGGAAACAAGGCTAAGGCAGGACAACGCAGGACTAGGCAATGCACGGCAAGGCAAAGAAAGGGTAACGCAAGGCAAGGCACGGTCAGGCGAGGCAAGGCTAATGCACGACAACGCAAGGCTAGGCAATGCACGGCTAGGCAAGGAAAGAGTAACGGAAGGAGAGGAAGGCAAGGCAAAGCAAGGCAAGGCAAGTGTAACAAAAGGCAAGGCACGGCAAGGGGAAACAAGGGTAAGGCACGGCAACGCACGGCTAGGCAATGCACGGCCAAGCAAGGAAAGGGTAACGCAAGGCAAGGCACGGTGAGGAAAGGCAAGGCTAATGCACGACAATGCAGGGCTAGGCAATGCACGGCAAGGCAAGGAAAGCATAACGCAAGGCAAGGCACGGTCAGGCGAGCCAAGGCTAAGGCACGACAACGCAAGGCTAGGCAGTGCACGGCTAGGCAAGGAAAGAGTAACGGAAGGAAAGGAAGGCAAGGCAAAGTAAGGCAAGGCAAGTGTAACGGAAGAAACGGCACAGCAAGGGGAAACAAGGCTAAGGCAAGACAACGCACGGCTAGGCAATGCACGGCAAGGGAAGGAAAGGGTAACGCAAGGCAAGGCACGGTCAGGCGAGGCAAGGCTAATGCACGACAACGCAAGGCTAGGCAATGCACGGCTAGGCAAGGAAAGAGTAACGGAAGGAAAGGAAGGCAAAGCAAAGCAAGGCAAGGCAAGTGTAACAAAAGGCACGGCACGGCAAGGGGAAACAAGGGTAAGGCACGACAACGCAAGGCTAGGCAGTGCACGGCAAGGCAAGGAAAGGGTAACGCAAGGCAAGGTACGGTGAGGCAAGGGAAGGCTAATGCACGACAACGCAAGGCTAGGCAGTGCACGGCTAGGCAAGGAAAGAGTAACGGAAGGAAAGGAAGGCAAGGCAAAGAAAGGCAAGGCAAGTGTAACGGAAGGAACGGCGCAGCAAGGGGAAACAAGGCTAAGGCACGACAACGCACGGCTAGGCAGTGCACGGCTAGGCAAGGAAAGAGTAACGGAAGGAAAGAAAGGCAAGGGAAAGCAAGGGAAGGCAAGGCTAACGGAAGGAACGGCATGGTACGGGGAAACAAGGCTAAGGCACGACAACGCAGGACTAGGCAATGCACGGCAAGGCAAAGAAAGGGTAACGCAAGGCAAGGCACGGCCAGGCGACGCAAGGCTAAGGCACGACAACGCAAGGCTAGGCAATGCACGGAAGGTAAGTAAAGAGTAACGGAAGGCAAGGAAGGCAAGGGAAAGCAAGGGTAGGCAAGGGCAACGGACGGAACGGCACGTTAAGGGGAAACAAGCCTAAGGCACGACAACGCAGGACTAGGCAATGCACGGCAAGGCAAGGAAAGGGTAACGCAAGGCAAGGCACGGTCAGGCGAGGCAACGCTAATGCACGAAAAAGCACGGCTAGGCAATGCACGGCAAGGCAAGGAAAGGGTAACGCAAGGCAAGGCACGGTCAGGCGAGGCAAGGCTAATGCACGACAACGCAAGGCTAGGCAATGCACGGCAAGGCAAGGAAAGAGTAACGCAAGGCAATGCACGGTCAGGCGAGGCAAGGCTAAGGCACGACAACGCAAGTCTAGGCAATGCACGGCTAGGCAAGGAAAGAGTAACGGAAGGAGAGGAAGGCAAGGCAAAGCAAGGCAAGGCAAGTGTAACAAAAGGCTAGGCACGGCAAGGGGAAACAAGGGTAAGGCACGGCAACGCACGGCTAGGCAATGCACGGCCAAGCAAGGAAAGGGTAACGCAAGGCAAGGCACGGTGAGGAAAGGCAAGGCTAATGCACGACAATGCAGGGCTAGGCAATGCACGGCAAGGCAAGGAAAGCATAACGCAAGGCAAGGCACGGTCAGGCGAGGCAAGGCTTATGCACGACAACGCAAGGCTAGGCAGTGCTCGGCAAGGCAAGGAAAGAGTAACGGAAGGAAAGAAAGGCAAGGGAAAGCAAGGGAAGGCAAGGGTAACGGAAGGAACGGCACGGTAAGGGGAAACAAGGCTAAGGCACGACAACGCAGGACTAGGCAATGCACGGCAAGGCAAGGAAAGGGTAACGCAAGGCAAGGCACGGTCAGGCGAGGCAAGGCTAAGGCAGGACAACGCAAGGTTAGGCAATGCACGGAAGGCAAGCAAAGAGTAACGGAAGGCAAGGAAGGCAAGGGAAGGCAAAGGTAAAGGAAGGAACGGCACGGTAAGCGGAAACAAGGCTAAGGCACGACAACGCACGGCTAGGCAGTGCACGGCAAGGGAAGGAAAGGGTAACGCAAGGCAAGGCACGGTCAGGCGAGGCAAGGCTAATGCACGACAACGCAAGGCTAGGCAATGCACGGCTAGGCAAGGAAAGAGTAACGGAAGGAAAGGAAGGCAAAGCAATGCAAGGCAAGGCAAGTGTAACAAAAGGCACGGCACGGCAAGGGGAAACAAGGGTAAGGCACGACAACGCAAGGCTAGGCAGTGCACGGCAAGGCAAGGAAAGGGTAACGCAAGGCAAGGTACGGTGAGGCAAGGGAAGGCTAATGCACGACAACGCAAGGCTAGGCAGTGCACAGCTAGGCAAGGAAAGAGTAACGGAAGGAAAGGAAGGCAAGGCAAAGAAAGGCAAGGCAAGTGTAACGGAAGGAACGGCACAGCAAGGGGAAACAAGGCTAAGGCACGACAACGCACGGCTAGGCAGTGCACGGCTAGGCAAGGAAAGTGTAACGGAAGGAAAGTAAGGCAAGGGAAAGCAAGGGAAGGCAAGGCTAACGGAAGGAACGGCACGGTACGGGGAAACAAGGCTAAGGCACGACAACGCAGGACTAGGCAATGCACGGCAAGGCAAAGAAAGGGTAACGCAAGGCAAGGCACGGTCAGGCGAGGCAAGGCTAATGCACGACAACGCAAGGCTAGGCAATGCACGGCTAGGCAAGGAAAGAGTAACGGAAGGAGAGGAAGGCAAGGCAAAGCAAGGCAAGGCAAGTGTAACAAAAGGCAAGGCACGGCAAGGGGAAACAAGGGTAAGGCACGGCAACGCACGGCTAGGCAATGCACGGCCAAGCAAGGAAAGGGTAACGCAAGGCAAGGCACGGTGAGGAAAGGCAAGGCTAATGCACGACAATGCAGGGCTAGGCAATGCACGGCAAGGCAAGGAAAGCATAACGCAAGGCAAGGCACGGTCAGGCGAGGCAAGGCTAATGCACGACAACGCAAGGCTAGGCAGTGCTCGGCAAGGGAAGGAAAGAGTAACGGAAGGAAAGAAAGGCAAGGGAAAGCAAGGGAAGGCAAGGGTAACGGAAGGAACGGCACGGTAAGGGGAAACAAGGCTAAGGCACGACAACGCAGGATTAGGCTATGCACGGCAAGGCAAGGAAAGGGTAACGCAAGGCAAGGCACGGTCAGGCGAGGCAAGGCTAAGGCAGGACAACGCAAGGCTAGGCAATGCACGGAAGGCAAGCAAAGAGTAACGGAAGGCAAGGAAGGCAAGGGAAGGCAAAGGTAAAGGAAGGAACGGCACGGTAAGCGGAAACAAGGCTAAGGCACGACAACTCGGGACTAGGCAATGCAAGGCAAGGCAAGGAAAGGTTAACGCAAGGCAAGGCACGGTCAGGCGAGGCAAGGCTAATGCACGACAACGCAAGGCTAGGCAATGCACGGCTAGGAAAGGAAAGAGTAACGGAAGGAAAGGAAGGCAAGGCAAAGAAAGGCAAGGCAAGTGAAACGGAAGGAACTGCACAGCAAGGGGAAACAAGGCTAAGGCACGACAACGAACGGCTAGGCAGTGCACGGCTAGGCAAGGAAAGAGTAACGGAAGGAAAGAAAGGCAAGGGAAAGCAAGGGAAGGCAAGGCTAACGGAAGGAACGGCACGGTACGGGGAAACAAGGCTAAGGCACGACAACGCAGGACTAGGCAATGCACGGCAAGGCAAAGAAAGGGTAACGCAAGGCAAGGCACGGTCAGGCGACGCAAGGCTAATGCACGACAACGCAAGGCTAGGCAATGCACGGAAGGTAAGTAAAGAGTAACGGAAGGCAAGGAAGGCAAGGGAAAGCAAGGGTAGGCAAGGGCAACGGACGGAACGGCACGTTAAGGGGAAACAAGCCTAAGGCACGACAACGCACGGCTAGGCAATGCACGGCAAGGCAAGGAAAGGGTAACCCAAGGCAAGGCACGGTCAGGCGAGGCAACGCTAATGCACGAAAAAGCACGGCTAGGCAATGCACGGCAAGGCAAGGAAAGGGTAACGCAAGGCAAGGCACGGTCAGGCGAGGCAAGGCTAATGCACGACAACGCAAGGCTAGGCAATGCACGGCAAGGCAAGGAAAGGGTAACGCAAGGCAATGCACGGTCAGGCGAGGCAAGGCTAATGCACGACAACGCAAGGCTAGGCAGTGCTCGGCAAGGCAAGGAAAGAGTAACGGAAGGAAAGAAAGGCAAGGGAAAGCAAGGGAAGGGAAGGGTAACGGAAGGAACGGCACGGTAAGGGGAAACAAGGCTAAGGCACGACAACGCAGGACTAGGCAATGCACGGCAAGGCAAAGAAAGGGTAACGCAAGGCAAGGCAAGGTCATGCGAGGCAAGGCTAATGCACGACAACGCAAGGCTAGGCAATGCACGGCTAGGCAAGGAAAGAGTAACGGAAGGAGAGGAAGGCAAGGCAAAGCAAGGCAAGGCAAGTGTAACAAAAGGCAAGGCACGGCAAGGGGAAACAATGGTAAGGCACGGCAACGCACGGCTAGGCAATGCACGGCCAAGCAAGGAAAGGGTAACGCAAGGCAAGGCACGGTGAGGAAAGGCAAGGCTAATGCACGACAATGCAGGGCTAGGCAATGCACGGCAAGGCAAGGAAAGCATAACGCAAGGCAAGGCACGGTCAGGTGAGGCAAGGCTAATGCACGACAACGCAAGGCTAGGCAGTGCTCGGCAAGGCAAGGAAAGAGTAAGGGAAGGAAAGAAAGGCAAGGGAAAGCAAGGGAAGGCAAGGGTAACGGAAGGAACGGCACGGTAAGGGGAAACAAGGGTAAGGCACGACAACGCAGGACTAGGCAATGCACGGCAAGGCATAGAAAGGGTAACGCAAGGCAAGGCACGGTCAGGCGAGGCAAGGCTAATGCACGACAACGCAAGGCTAGGCAATGCACGGCTAGGCAAGGAAAGAGTAACGGAAGGAGAGGAAGGCAAGGCAAAGCAAGGCAAGGCAAGTGTAACAAAAGGCAAGGCACGGCAAGGGGAAACAAGGGTAAGGCACGGCAACGCACGGCTAGGCAATGCACGGCCAAGCAAGGAAAGGGTAACGCAAGGCAAGGGACGGTCAGGCGAGCCAAGGCTAAGGCACGACAACGCAAGGCTAGGCAGTGCACGGCTAGGCAAGGAAAGAGTAACGGAAGGAAAGGAAGGCAAGGCAAAGTAAGGCAAGGCAAGTGTAACGGAAGAAACGGCACAGCAAGGGGAAACAAGGCTAAGGCAAGACAACGCACGGCTAGGCAATGCACGGCAAGGGAAGGAAAGGGTAACGCAAGGCAAGGCACGGTCAGGCGAGGCAAGGCTAATGCACGACAACGCAAGGCTAGGCAATGCACGGCTAGGCAAGGAAAGAGTAACGGAAGGAAAGGAAGGCAAGGCAAAGAAAGGCAAGGCAAGTGTAACAAAAGGCACGGCACGGCAAGGGGAAACAAGGGTAAGGCACGACAACGCAAGGCTAGGCAGTGCACGGCAAGGCAAGGAAAGGGTAACGCAAGGCAAGGTACGGTGAGGCAAGGGAAGGCTAATGCACGACAACGCAAGGCTAGGCAGTGCACGGCTAGGCAAGGAAAGAGTAACGGAAGGAAAGAAAGGCAAGGGAAAGCAAGGGAAGGCAAGGCTAACGGAAGGAACGGCACGGTACGGGGAAACAAGGCTAAGGCACGACAACGCAGGACTAGGCAATGCACGGCAAGGCAAAGAAAGGGTAACGCAAGGCAAGGCACGGTCAGGCGACGCAAGGCTAAGGCACGACAACGCAAGGCTAGGCAATGCACGGAAGGTAAGTAAAGAGTAACGGAAGGCAAGGAAGGCAAGGGAAAGCAAGGGTAGGCAAGGGCAATGGACGGAACGGCACGTTAAGGGGAAACAAGCCTAAGGCACGACAACGCAGGACTAGGCAATGCACGGCAAGGCAAGGAAAGGGTAACGCAAGGCAAGGCACGGTCAGGCGAGGCAACGCTAATGCACGAAAAAGCACGGCTAGGCAATGCACGGCAAGGCAAGGAAAGGGTAACGCAAGGCAAGGCACGGTCAGGCGAGGCAAGGCTAATGCACGACAACGCAAGGCTAGGCAATGCACGGCAAGGCAAGGAAAGAGTAACGCAAGGCAATGCACGGTCAGGCGAGGCAAGGCTAAGGCACGACAACGCAAGGCTAGGCAATGCACGGCTAGGCAAGGAAAGAGTAACGGAAGGAGAGGAAGGCAAGGCAAAGCAAGGCAAGGCAAGTGTAACAAAAGGCAAGGCACGGCAAGGGGAAACAAGGGTAAGGCACGGCAACGCACGGCTAGGCAATGCACGGCCAGGCAAGGAAAGGGTAACGCAAGGC
This sequence comes from Macrotis lagotis, assembly GCF_037893015.1. Lineage (NCBI taxonomy): Eukaryota > Metazoa > Chordata > Mammalia > Peramelemorphia > Peramelidae > Macrotis > Macrotis lagotis. Next base: position 74,771 of record NW_027422165.1, on the reverse strand, counting down.
AAGGCACGGTGAGGAAAGGCAAGGCTAATGCACGACAATGCAGGGCTAGGCAATGCACGGCAAGGCAAGGAAAGCATAACGCAAGTCAAGGCACGGTCAGGCGAGGCAAGGCTAATGCACGACAACGCAAGGCTAGGCAGTGCTCGGCAAGGCAAGGAAAGAGTAACGGAAGGAAAGAAAGGCAAGGGAAAGCAAGGGAAGGCAAGGGTAACGGAAGGAACGGCACGGTAAGGGGAAACAAGGCTAAGGCACGACAACGCAGGACTAGGCAATGCACGGCAAGGCAAGGAAAGGGTAACGCAAGGCAAGGCACGGTCAGGCGAGGCAAGGCTAAGGCAGGACAACGCAAGGCTAGGCAATGCACGGAAGGCAAGCAAAGAGTAACGGAAGGCAAGGAAGGCAAGGGAAGGCAAAGGTAAAGGAAGGAACGGCACGGTAAGCGGAAACAAGGCTAAGGCACGACAACGCACGGCTAGGCAGTGCACGGCTAGGCAAGGAAAGGGAAGGAAAGGAAGGCAAGGCAAAGTAAGGCAAGGCACGTGTAACGGAAGAAACGGCACAGCAAGGGGAAACAAGGCTAAGGCAAGACAACGCACGGCTAGGCAATGCACGGCAAGGGAAGGAAAGGGTAACGCAAGGCAAGGCACGGTCAGGCGAGGCAAGGCTAATGCACGACAACGCAAGGCTAGGGAATGCACGGCTAGGCAAGGAAAGAGTAACGGAAGGAAAGGAAGGCAAAGCAATGCAAGGCAAGGCAAGTGTAACAAAAGGCACGGCACGGCATGGGGAAACAAGGGTAAGGCACGACAACGCAAGGCTAGGCAGTGCACGGCAAGGCAAGGAAAGGGTAACGCAAGGCAAGGTACGGTTAGGCAAGGGAAGGCTAATGCACGAAAACGCAAGGCTAGGCAGTGCACAGCTAGGCAAGGAAAGAGTAACGGAAGGAAAGGAAGGCAAGGCAAAGAAAGGCAAGGCAAGTGTAACGGAAGGAACGGCACAGCAAGGGGAAACAAGGCTAAGGCACGACAACGCACGGCTAGGCAGTGCACGGCTAGGCAAGGAAAGAGTAACGGAAGGAAAGAAAGGCAAGGGAAAGCAAGGGAAGGCAAGGCTAACGGAAGGAATGGCACGGTACGGGGTAACAAGGCTAAGGCACGACAACGCAGGACTAGGCAATGCACGGCAAGGCAAAGAAAGGGTAACGCAAGGCAAGGCACGGTCAGGCGACGCAAGGCTAAGGCACGACAACGCAAGGCTAGGCAATGCACGGAAGGTAAGTAAAGAGTAACGGAAGGCAAGGAAGGCAAGGGAAAGCAAGGGTAGGCAAGGGCAACGGACGGAACGGCACGTTAAGGGGAAACAAGCCTAAGGCACGACAACGCAGGACTAGGCAATGCACGGCAAGGCAAGGAAAGGGTAACGCAAGGCAAGGCACGGTCAGGCGAGGCAAGGCTAATGCACGACAACGCAAGGCTAGGCAATGCACGGCAAGGCAAGGAAAGAGTAACGCAAGGCAATGCACGGTCAGGCGAGGCAAGGCTAAGGCACGACAACGCAAGGCTAGGCAGTGCTCGGCAAGGCAAGGAAAGAGTAACGGAAGGAAAGAAAGGCAAGGGAAAGCAAGGGAAGGCAAGGGTAACGGAAGGAACGGCACGGTAAGGGGAAACAAGGCTAAGGCACGACAACGCAGGATTAGGCTATGCACGGCAAGGCAAGGAAAGGGTAACGCAAGGCAAGGCACGGTCAGGCGAGGCAAGGCTAAGGCAGGACAACGCAAGGCTAGGCAATGCACGGAAGGCAAGCAAAGAGTAACGGAAGGCAAGGAAGGCAAGGGTAGGCAAAGGTAAAGGAAGGAACGGCACGGTAAGCGGAAACAAGGCTAAGGCACGACAACTCAGGACTAGGCAATGCAAGGCAAGGCAAGGAAAGGGTAACGCAAGGCAAGGCACGGTCAGGCGAGGCAAGGCTAATGCACGACAACGCAAGGCTAGGCAATGCACGGCTAGGCAAGGAAAGAGTAACGGAAGGAAAGGAAGGCAAGGCAAAGAAAGGCAAGGCAAGTGTAACGGAAGGAACGGCACAGCAAGGGGAAACAAGGCTAAGGCACGACAACGCACGGCTAGGCAGTGCACGGCTAGGCAAGGAAAGAGTAACGGAAGGAAAGAAAGGCAAGGGAAAGCAAGGGAAGGCAAGGCTAACGGAAGGAACGGCACGGTACGGGGAAACAAGGCTAAGGCACGACAACGCAGGACTAGTCAATGCACGGCAAGGCAAAGAAAGGGTAACGCAAGGCAAGGCACGGTCAGGCGACGCAAGGCTAAGGCACGACAACGCAAGGCTAGGCAATGCACGGAAGGTAAGTAAAGAGTAACGGAATGCAAGGAAGGCAAGGGAAAGCAAGGGTAGGCAAGGGCAACGGACGGAACGGCACGTTAAGGGGAAAGAAGCCTAAGGCACGACAACGCAGGACTAGGCAATGCACGGCAAGGCAAGGAAAGGGTAACGCAAGGCAAGGCTCGGTCAGGCGAGGCAAGGCTAATGCACGACAACGCAAGGCTAGTCAATGCACGGCAAGGCAAGGAAAGGGTAACGCAAGGCAATGCACGGTCAGGCGAGGCAAGGCTAATGCACGACAACGCAAGGCTAGGCAGTGCTCGGCAAGGCAAGGAAAGAGTAACGGAAGGAAAGAAAGGCAAGGGAAAGCAAGGGAAGGCAAGGGTAACGGAAGGAACGGCACGGTAAGGGGAAACAAGGCTAAGGCAGGACAACGCAGGACTAGGCAATGCACGGCAAGGCAAAGAAAGGGTAACGCAAGGCAAGGCACGGTCAGGCGAGGCAAGGCTAATGCACGACAACGCAAGGCTAGGCAATGCACGGCTAGGCAAGGAAAGAGTAACGGAAGGAGAGGAAGGCAAGGCAAAGCAAGGCAAGGCAAGTGTAACAAAAGGCAAGGCACGGCAAGGGGAAACAAGGGTAAGGCACGGCAACGCACGGCTAGGCAATGCACGGCCAAGCAAGGAAAGGGTAACGCAAGGCAAGGCACGGTGAGGAAAGGCAAGGCTAATGCACGACAATGCAGGGCTAGGCAATGCACGGCAAGGCAAGGAAAGCATAACGCAAGGCAAGGCACGGTCAGGCGAGCCAAGGCTAAGGCACGACAACGCAAGGCTAGGCAGTGCACGGCTAGGCAAGGAAAGAGTAACGGAAGGAAAGGAAGGCAAGGCAAAGTAAGGCAAGGCAAGTGTAACGGAAGAAACGGCACAGCAAGGGGAAACAAGGCTAAGGCAAGACAACGCACGGCTAGGCAATGCACGGCAAGGGAAGGAAAGGGTAACGCAAGGCAAGGCACGGTCAGGCGAGGCAAGGCTAATGCACGACAACGCAAGGCTAGGCAATGCACGGCTAGGCAAGGAAAGAGTAACGGAAGGAAAGGAAGGCAAAGCAAAGCAAGGCAAGGCAAGTGTAACAAAAGGCACGGCACGGCAAGGGGAAACAAGGGTAAGGCACGACAACGCAAGGCTAGGCAGTGCACGGCAAGGCAAGGAAAGGGTAACGCAAGGCAAGGTACGGTGAGGCAAGGGAAGGCTAATGCACGACAACGCAAGGCTAGGCAGTGCACGGCTAGGCAAGGAAAGAGTAACGGAAGGAAAGGAAGGCAAGGCAAAGAAAGGCAAGGCAAGTGTAACGGAAGGAACGGCACAGCAAGGGGAAACAAGGCTAAGGCACGACAACGCACGGCTAGGCAGTGCACGGCTAGGCAAGGAAAGAGTAACGGAAGGAAAGAAAGGCAAGGGAAAGCAAGGGAAGGCAAGGCTAACGGAAGGAACGGCATGGTACGGGGAAACAAGGCTAAGGCACGACAACGCAGGACTAGGCAATGCACGGCAAGGCAAAGAAAGGGTAACGCAAGGCAAGGCACGGTCAGGCGACGCAAGGCTAAGGCACGACAACGCAAGGCTAGGCAATGCACGGCTAGGCAAGGAAAGAGTAACGGAAGGAGAGGAAGGCAAGGCAAAGCAAGGCAAGGCAAGTGTAACAAAAGGCTAGGCACGGCAAGGGGAAACAAGGGTAAGGCACGGCAACGCACGGCTAGGCAATGCACGGCCAAGCAAGGAAAGGGTAACGCAAGGCAAGGCACGGTGAGGAAAGGCAAGGCTAAAGCACGACAATGCAGGGCTAGGCAATGCACGGCAAGGCAAGGAAAGCATAACGCAAGGCAAGGCACGGTCAGGCGAGGCAAGGCTAATGCACGACAACGCAAGGCTAGGCAGTGCTCGGCAAGGCAAGGAAAGAGTAACGGAAGGAAAGAAAGGCAAGGGAAAGCAAGGGAAGGCAAGGGTAACGGAAGGAACGGCACGGTAAGGGGAAACAAGGCTAAGGCACGACAACGCAGGACTAGGCAATGCACGGCAAGGCAAGGAAAGGGTAACGCAAGGCAAGGCACGGTCAGGCGAGGCAAGGCTAAGGCAGGACAACGCAAGGTTAGGCAATGCACGGAAGGCAAGCAAAGAGTAACGGAAGGCAAGGAAGGCAAGGGAAGGCAAAGGTAAAGGAAGGAACGGCACGGTAAGCGGAAACAAGGCTAAGGCACGACAACGCACGGCTAGGCAGTGCACGGCTAGGCAAGGAAAGGGAAGGAAAGGAAGGCAAGGCAAAGTAAGGCAAGGCACGTGTAACGGAAGAAACGGCACAGCAAGGGGAAACAAGGCTAAGGCAAGACAACGCACGGCTAGGCAATGCACGGCAAGGGAAGGAAAGGGTAACGCAAGGCAAGGCACGGTTAGGCGAGGCAAGGCTAATGCACGACAACGCAAGGCTAGGGAATGCACGGCTAGGCAAGGAAAGAGTAACGGAAGGAAAGGAAGGCAAAGCAATGCAAGGCAAGGCAAGTGTAACAAAAGGCACGGCACGGCATGGGGAAACAAGGGTAAGGCACGACAACGCAAGGCTAGGCAGTGCACGGCAAGGCAAGGAAAGGGTAACGCAAGGCAAGGTACGGTTAGGCAAGGGAAGGCTAATGCACGAAAACGCAAGGCTAGGCAGTGCACAGCTAGGCAAGGAAAGAGTAACGGAAGGAAAGGAAGGCAAGGCAAAGAAAGGCAAGGCAAGTGTAACGGAAGGAACGGCACAGCAAGGGGAAACAAGGCTAAGGCACGACAACGCACGGCTAGGCAGTGCACGGCTAGGCAAGGAAAGAGTAACGGAAGGAAAGAAAGGCAAGGGAAAGCAAGGGAAGGCAAGGCTAACGGAAGGAATGGCACGGTACGGGGTAACAAGGCTAAGGCACGACAACGCAGGACTAGGCAATGCACGGCAAGGCAAAGAAAGGGTAACGCAAGGCAAGGCACGGTCAGGCGACGCAAGGCTAAGGCACGACAACGCAAGGCTAGGCAATGCACGGAAGGTAAGTAAAGAGTAACGGAAGGCAAGGAAGGCAAGGGAAAGCAAGGGTAGGCAAGGGCAACGGACGGAACGGCACGTTAAGGGGAAACAAGCCTAAGGCACGACAACGCAGGACTAGGCAATGCACGGCAAGGCAAGGAAAGGGTAACGCAAGGCAAGGCACGGTCAGGCGAGGCAAGGCTAATGCACGACAACGCAAGGCTAGGCAATGCACGGCAAGGCAAGGAAAGAGTAACGCAAGGCAATGCACGGTCAGGCGAGGCAAGGCTAAGGCACGACAACGCAAGGCTAGGCAGTGCTCGGCAAGGCAAGGAAAGAGTAACGGAAGGAAAGAAAGGCAAGGGAAAGCAAGGGAAGGCAAGGGTAACGGAAGGAACGGCACGGTAAGGGGAAACAAGGCTAAGGCACGACAACGCAGGATTAGGCTATGCACGGCAAGGCAAGGAAAGGGTAACGCAAGGCAAGGCACGGTCAGGCGAGGCAAGGCTAAGGCAGGACAACGCAAGGCTAGGCAATGCACGGAAGGCAAGCAAAGAGTAACGGAAGGCAAGGAAGGCAAGGGAAGGCAAAGGTAAAGGAAGGAACGGCACGGTAAGCGGAAACAAGGCTAAGGCACGACAACTCAGGACTAGGCAATGCAAGGCAAGGCAAGGAAAGGGTAACGCAAGGCAAGGCACGGTCAGGCGAGGCAAGGCTAATGCACGACAACGCAAGGCTAGGCAATGCACGGCTAGGCAAGGAAAGAGTAACGGAAGGAAAGGAAGGCAAGGCAAAGAAAGGCAAGGCAAGTGTAACGGAAGGAACGGCACAGCAAGGGGAAACAAGGCTAAGGCACGACAACGCACGGCTAGGCAGTGCACGGCTAGGCAAGGAAAGAGTAACGGAAGGAAAGAAAGGCAAGGGAAAGCAAGGGAAGGCAAGGCTAACGGAAGGAACGGCACGGTACGGGGAAACAAGGCTAAGGCACGACAACGCAGGACTAGGCAATGCACGGCAAGGCAAAGAAAGGGTAACGCAAGGCAAGGCACGGTCAGGCGACGCAAGGCTAAGGCACGACAACGCAAGGCTAGGCAATGCACGGAAGGTAAGTAAAGAGTAACGGAAGGCAAGGAAGGCAAGGGAAAGCAAGGGTAGGCAAGGGCAACGGACGGAACGGCACGTTAAGGGGAAAGAAGCCTAAGGCACGACAACGCAGGACTAGGCAATGCACGGCAAGGCAAGGAAAGGGTAACGCAAGGCAATGCACGGTCAGGCGAGGCAAGGCTAATGCACGACAACGCAAGGCTAGGCAGTGCTCGGCAAGGCAAGGAAAGAGTAACGGAAGGAAAGAAAGGCAAGGGAAAGCAAGGGAAGGCAAGGGTAACGGAAGGAACGGCACGGTAAGGGGAAACAAGGCTAAGGCAGGACAACGCAGGACTAGGCAATGCACGGCAAGGCAAAGAAAGGGTAACGCAAGGCAAGGCACGGTCAGGCGAGGCAAAGCTAATGCACGACAACGCAAGGCTAGGCAATGCACGGCTAGGCAAGGAAAGAGTAACGGAAGGAGAGGAAGGCAAGGCAAAGCAAGGCAAGGCAAGTGTAACAAAAGGCAAGGCACGGCAAGGGGAAACAAGGGTAAGGCACGGCAACGCACCGCTAGGCAATGCACGGCCAAGCAAGGAAAGGGTAACGCAAGGCAAGGCACGGTGAGGAAAGGCAAGGCTAATGCACGACAATGCAGGGCTAGGCAATGCACGGCAAGGCAAGGAAAGCATAACGCAAGGCAAGGCACGGTCAGGCGAGCCAAGGCTAAGGCACGACAACGCAAGGCTAGGCAGTGCACGGCTAGGCAAGGAAAGAGTAACGGAAGGAAAGGAAGGCAAGGCAAAGTAAGGCAAGGCAAGTGTAACGGAAGAAACGGCACAGCAAGGGGAAACAAGGCTAAGGCAAGACAACGCACGGCTAGGCAATGCACGGCAAGGGAAGGAAAGGGTAACGCAAGGCAAGGCACGGTCAGGCGAGGCAAGGCTAATGCACGACAACGCAAGGCTAGGCAATGCACGGCTAGGCAAGGAAAGAGTAACGGAAGGAAAGGAAGGCAAAGCAAAGCAAGGCAAGGCAAGTGTAACAAAAGGCACGGCACGGCAAGGGGAAACAAGGGTAAGGCACGACAACGCAAGGCTAGGCAGTGCACGGCAAGGCAAGGAAAGGGTAACGCAAGGCAAGGTACGGTGAGGCAAGGGAAGGCTAATGCACGACAACGCAAGGCTAGGCAGTGCACGGCTAGGCAAGGAAAGAGTAACGGAAGGAAAGGAAGGCAAGGCAAAGAAAGGCAAGGCAAGTGTAACGGAAGGAACGGCACAGCAAGGGGAAACAAGGCTAAGGCACGACAACGCACGGCTAGGCAGTGCACGGCTAGGCAAGGAAAGAGTAACGGAAGGAAAGAAAGGCAAGGGAAAGCAAGGGAAGGCAAGGCTAACGGAAGGAACGGCATGGTACGGGGAAACAAGGCTAAGGCACGAAACGCAGGACTAGGCAATGCACGGCAAGGCAAAGAAAGGGTAACGCAAGGCAAGGCACGGTCAGGCGACGCAAGGCTAAGGCACGACAACGCAAGGCTAGGCAATGCACGGCTAGGCAAGGAAAGAGTAACGGAAGGAGAGGAAGGCAAGGCAAAGCAAGGCAAGGCAAGTGTAACAAAAGGCTAGGCACGGCAAGGGGAAACAAGGGTAAGGCACGGCAACGCACGGCTAGGCAATGCACGGCCAAGCAAGGAAAGGGTAACGCAAGGCAAGGCACGGTGAGGAAAGGCAAGGCTAAAGCACGACAATGCAGGGCTAGGCAATGCACGGCAAGGCAAGGAAAGCATAACGCAAGGCAAGGCACGGTCAGGCGAGGCAAGGCTAATGCACGACAACGCAAGGCTAGGCAGTGCTCGGCAAGGCAAGGAAAGAGTAACGGAAGGAAAGAAAGGCAAGGGAAAGCAAGGGAAGGCAAGGGTAACGGAAGGAACGGCACGGTAAGGGGAAACAAGGCTAAGGCACGACAACGCAGGACTAGGCAATGCACGGCAAGGCAAGGAAAGGGTAACGCAAGGCAAGGCACGGTCAGGCGAGGCAAGGCTAAGGCAGGACAACGCAAGGTTAGGCAATGCACGGAAGGCAAGCAAAGAGTAACGGAAGGCAAGGAAGGCAAGGGAAGGCAAAGGTAAAGGAAGGAACGGCACGGTAAGCGGAAACAAGGCTAAGGCACGACAACGCACGGCTAGGCAGTGCACGGCTAGGCAAGGAAAGGGAAGGAAAGGAAGGCAAGGCAAAGTAAGGCAAGGCACGTGTAACGGAAGAAACGGCACAGCAAGGGGAAACAAGGCTAAGGCAAGACAACGCACGGCTAGGCAATGCACGGCAAGGGAAGGAAAGGGTAACGCAAGGCAAGGCACGGTCAGGCGAGGCAAGGCTAATGCACGACAACGCAAGGCTAGGCAATGCACGGCTAGGCAAGGAAAGAGTAACGGAAGGAAAGGAAGGCAAAGCAATGCAAGGCAAGGCAAGTGTAACAAAAGGCACGGCACGGCAAGGGGAAACAAGGGTAAGGCACGACAACGCAAGGCTAGGCAGTGCACGGCAAGGCAAGGAAAGGGTAACGCAAGGCAAGGTACGGTGAGGCAAGGGAAGGCTAATGCACGACAACGCAAGGCTAGGCAGTGCACAGCTAGGCAAGGAAAGAGTAACGGAAGGAAAGGAAGGCAAGGCAAAGAAAGGCAAGGCAAGTGTAACGGAAGGAACGGCACAGCAAGGGGAAACAAGGCTAAGGCACGACAACGCACGGCTAGGCAGTGCACGGCTAGGCAAGGAAAGTGTAACGGAAGGAAAGTAAGGCAAGGGAAAGCAAGGGAAGGCAAGGCTAACGGAAGGAACGGCACGGTACGGGGAAACAAGGCTAAGGCACGACAACGCAGGACTAGGCAATGCACGGCAAGGCAAAGAAAGGGTAACGCAAGGCAAGGCACGGTCAGGCGAGGCAAGGCTAATGCACGACAACGCAAGGCTAGGCAATGCACGGCTAGGCAAGGAAAGAGTAACGGAAGGAGAGGAAGGCAAGGCAAAGCAAGGCAAGGCAAGTGTAACAAAAGGCAAGGCACGGCAAGGGGAAACAAGGGTAAGGCACGGCAACGCACGGCTAGGCAATGCACGGCCAAGCAAGGAAAGGGTAACGCAAGGCAAGGCACGGTGAGGAAAGGCAAGGCTAATGCACGACAATGCAGGGCTAGGCAATGCACGGCAAGGCAAGGAAAGCATAACGCAAGGCAAGGCACGGTCAGGCGAGGCAAGGCTAATGCACGACAACGCAAGGCTAGGCAGTGCTCGGCAAGGCAAGGAAAGAGTAACGGAAGGAAAGAAAGGCAAGGGAAAGCAAGGGAAGGCAAGGGTAACGGAAGGCACGGCACGGTAAGGGGAAACAAGGCTAAGGCACGACAACGCAGGACTAGGCAATGCACGGCAAGGCAAGGAAAGGGTAACGCAAGGCAAGGCACGGTCAGGCGAGGCAAGGCTAATGCAGGACAACGCAAGGCTAGGCAATGCACGGAAGGCAAGCAAAGAGTAACGGAAGGCAAGGAAGGCAAGGGAAGGCAAAGGTAAAGAAGGAACGGCACGGTAAGCGGAAACAAGGCTAAGGCACGACAACTCGGGACTAGGCAATGCAAGGCAAGGCAAGGAAAGGGTAACGCAAGGCAAGGCACGGTCAGGCGAGGCAAGGCTAATGCACGACAACGCAAGGCTAGGCAATGCACGGCTAGGAAAGGAAAGAGTAACGGAAGGAAAGGAAGGCAAGGCAAAGAAAGGCAAGGCAAGTGAAACGGAAGGAACTGCACAGCAAGGGGAAACAAGGCTAAGGCACGACAACGAACGGCTAGGCAGTGCACGGCTAGGCAAGGAAAGAGTAACGGAAGGAAAGAAAGGCAAGGGAAAGCAAGGGAAGGCAAGGCTAACGGAAGGAACGGCACGGTACGGGGAAACAAGGCTAAGGCACGACAACGCAGGACTAGGCAATGCACGGCAAGGCAAAGAAAGGGTAACGCAAGGCAAGGCACGGTCAGGCGACGCAAGGCTAAGGCACGACAACGCAAGGCTAGGCAATGCACGGAAGGTAAGTAAAGAGTAACGGAAGGCAAGGAAGGCAAGGGAAAGCAAGGGTAGGCAAGGGCAACGGACGGAACGGCACGTTAAGGGGAAACAAGCCTAAGGCACGACAACGCAGGACTAGGCAATGCACGGCAAGGCAAGGAAAGGGTAACGCAAGGCAAGGCACGGTCAGGCGAGGCAAGGCTAATGGCAACGCAAGGCTAGGCAATGCACGGCAAGGCAAGGAAAGAGTAACGCAAGGCAATGCACGGTGAGGAAAGGCAAGGCTAATGCACGACAATGCAGGGCTAGGCAATGCACGGCAAGGCAAGGAAAGAGTAACGCAAGGCAAGGCACGGTGAGGAAAGGCAAGGCTAATGCACGACAACGCAAGGCTAGGCAATGCACGGCAAGGCAAGGAAAGGGTAACGCAAGGCAAGGCACGGTGAGGAAAGGCAAGGCTAATGCACGACAATGCAGGGCTAGGCAATGCACGGCAAGGCAAGGAAAGCATAACGCAAGGCAAGGCACGGTCAGGCGAGGCAAGGCTAATGCACGACAACGCAAGGCTAGGCAGTGCTCGGCAAGGCAAGGAAAGAGTAACGGAAGGAAAGAAAGGCAAGGGAAAGCAAGGGAAGGCAAGGGTAACGGAAGGAACGGCACGGTAAGGGGAAACAAGGCTAAGGCACGACAACGCAAGACTAGGCAATGCACGGCAAGGCAAGGAAAGGGTAACGCAAGGCAAGGCACGGTCAGGCGAGGCAAGGCTAAGGCAGGACAACGCAAGGCTAGGCAATGCACGGAAGGCAAGCAAAGAGTAACGGAAGGCAAGGAAGGCAAGGGAAGGCAAAGGTAAAGGAAGGAACGGCACGGTAAGCGGAAACAAGGCTAAGGCACGACAACGCACGGCTAGGCAGTGCACGGCTAGGCAAGGAAAGGGAAGGAAAGGAAGGCAAGGCAAAGTAAGGCAAGGCACGTGTAACGGAAGAAACGGCACAGCAAGGGGAAACAAGGCTAAGGCAAGACAACGCACGGCTAGGCAATGCACGGCAAGGGAAGGAAAGGGTAACGCAAGGCAAGGCACGGTCAGGCGAGGCAAGGCTAATGCACGACAACGCAAGGCTAGGCAATGCACGGCTAGGCAAGGAAAGAGTAACGGAAGGAAAGGAAGGCAAAGCAATGCAAGGCAAGGCAAGTGTAACAAAAGGCACGGCACGGCAAGGGGAAACAAGGGTAAGGCACGACAACGCAAGGCTAGGCAGTGCACGGCAAGGCAAGGAAAGGGTAACGCAAGGCAAGGTACGGTTAGGCAAGGGAAGGCTAATGCACGACAACGCAAGGCTAGGCAATGCACGGCTAGGCAAGGAAAGAGTAACGGAAGGAAAGGAAGGCAAGGCAAAGAAAGGCAAGGCAAGTGTAACGGAAGGAACGGCACAGCAAGGGGAAACAAGGCTAAGGCACGACAACGCACGGCTAGGCAGTGCACGGCTAGGCAAGGAAAGAGTAACGGAAGGAAAGAAAGGCAAGGGAAAGCAAGGGAAGGCAAGGCTAACGGAAGGAACGGCACGGTACGGGGAAACAAGGCTAAGGCACGACAACGCAGGACTAGGCAATGCACGGCAAGGCAAAGAAAGGGTAACGCAAGGCAAGGCACGGTCTGGCGACGCAAGGCTAAGGCACGACAACGCAAGGCTAGGCAATGCACGGAAGGTAAGTAAAGAGTAACGGAAGGCAAGGAAGGCAAGGGAAAGCAAGGGTAGGCAAGGGCAACGGACGGAACGGCACGTTAAGGGGAAACAAGCCTAAGGCACAACAACGCAGGACTAGGCAATGCACGGCAAGGCAAGGAAAGGGTAACGCAAGGCAAGGCACGGTCAGGCCAGGCAAGGCTAATGCACGACAACGCAAGGCTAGGCAATGCACGGCAAGGCAAGGAAAGAGTAACGCAAGGCAATGCACGGTCAGGCGAGGCAAGGCTAAGGCACGACAACGCAAGGCTAGGCAGTGCTCGGCAAGGCAAGGAAAGAGTAACGGAAGGAAAGAAAGGCAAGGGAAAGCAAGGGTAGGCAAGGGCAACGGACGGAACGGCACGTTAAGGGGAAACAAGCCTAAGGCACGACAACGCAGGACTAGGCAATGCACGGCAAGGCAAAGAAAGCGTAACGCAAGGCAAGGCACGTTCAGGCGAGGCAAGGCTAATGCACGACAACGCAAGGCTAGGCAATGCACGGCTAGGCAAGGAAAGAGTAACGGAAGGAGAGGAAGGCAAGGCAAAGCAAGGCAAGGCAAGTGTAACAAAAGGCAAGGCACGGCAAGGGGAAACAAGGGTAAGGCACGGCAACGCACGGCTAGGCAATGCACGGCCAAGCAAGGAAAGGGTAACGCAAGGCAAGGCACGGTGAGGAAAGGCAAGGTTAATGCACGACAATGCAGGGCTAGGCAATGCACGGCAAGGTAAGGAAAGGATAACGCAAGGCAAGGCACGGTCAGGCGAGGCAAGGCTAATGCACGACAACGCAAGGCTAGGCAGTGCTCGGCAAGGAAAGGAAAGAGTAACGGAAGGAAAGAAAGGCAAGGGAAAGCAAGGGAAGGCAAGGGTAACGGAAGGAACGGCACGGTAAGGGGAAACAAGGCTAAGGCACGACAACGCAGGATTAGGCAATGCACGGCAAGGCAAGGAAAGGGTAACGCAAGGCAAGGCACGGTCAGGCGAGGCAAGGCTAAGGCAGGACAACGCAAGGCTAGGCAATGCACGGAAGGCAAGCAAAGAGTAACGGAAGGCAAGGAAGGCAAGGGAAGGCAAAGGTAAAGGAAGGAACGGCACGGTAAGCGGAAACAAGGCTAAGGCACGACAACTCAGGACTAGGCAAAGCAAGGCAAGGCAAGGAAGGGGTAACGCAAGGCAAGGCACGGTCAGGCGAGGCAAGGCTAATGCACGACAACGCAAGGCTAGGCAATGCACGGCTAGGGAAGGAAAGAGTAACGGAAGGAAAGGAAGGCAAGGCAAAGAAAGGCAAGGCAAGTGTAACGGAAGGAACGGCACAGCAAGGGGAAACAAGGCTAAGGCACGACAACGCACGGCTAGGCAGTGCACGGCTAGGCAGGGAAAGAGTAACGGAAGGAAAGAAAGGCAAGGGAAAGCAAGGGAAGGCAAGGCTAACGGAAGGAACGGCACGGTACGGGGAAACAAGGCTAAGGCACGACAACGGAGGACTAGGCAATGCACGGCAAGGCAAAGAAAGGGTAACGCAAGGCAAGGCACGGTCAGGCGACGCAAGGCTAAGGCACGACAACGCAAGGCTAGGCAATGCACGGAAGGTAAGTTAAGAGTAACGGAAGGCAAGGAAGGCAAGGGAAAGCAAGGGTAGGCAAGGGCAACGGACGGAACGGCACGTTAAGGGGAAACAAGCCTAAGGCACGACAACGCATGACTAGGCAATGCCCGGCAAGGCAAGGAAAGGGTAACGCAAGGCAATGCACGGTCAGGCGAGGCAAGGCTAATGCACGACAACGCAAGGCTAGGCAGTGCTCGGCAAGGCAAGGAAAGAGTAACGGAAGGAAAGAAAGGCAAGGGAAAGCAAGGGAAGGCAAGGGTAACGGAAGGAACGGCACGGTAAGGGGAAACAAGGCTAAGGCACGACAACGCAAGGCTAGGCAATGCACGGCTAGGCAAGGAAAGAGTAACGGAAGGAGAGGAAGGCAAGGCAAAGCAAGGGAAGGCAAGTGTAACAAAAGGCAAGGCACGGCAAGGGGAAACAAGGGTAAGGCACGGCAACGCACGGCTAGGCAATGCACGGCCAAGCAAGGAAAGGGTAACGCAAGGCAAGGCACGGTGAGGAAAGGCAAGGCTAATGCACTACAATGCAGGGCTAGGCAATGCACGGCAAGGCAAGGAAAGCATAACGCAAGGCAAGGCACGGTCAGGCGAGGCAAGGCTAATGCACGACAACGCAAGGCTAGGCAGTGCTCGGCAAGGCAAGGAAAGAGTAACGGAAGGAAAGAAAGGCAAGGGAAAGCAAGGGAAGGCAAGGGTAACCGAAGGAACGGCACGGTAAGGGGAAACAAGGCTAAGGCACGACAACGCAGGACTAGGCAATGCACGGCAAGGCAAAGAAAGGGTAACGCAAGGCAAGGCACGGTCAGGCGAGGCAAGGCTAATGCACGACAACGCAAGGGAGGCAATGCACGGCTAGGCAAGGAAAGAGTAACGGAAGGAGAGGAAGGCAAGGCAAAGCAAGGCAAGGCAAGTGTAACAAAAGGCAAGGCACGGCAAGGGGAAACAAGGGTAAGGCACGGCAACGCACGGCTAGGCAATGCACGGCCAAGCAAGGAAAGGGTAACGCAAGGCAAGGCACGGTCAGGCGAGGCAAGGCTAATGCACGACAACGCAAGGCTAGGCAATGCACGGCAAGGCAAGGAAAGGGTAACGCAAGGCAATGCACGGTCAGGCGAGGCAAGGCTAATGCACGACAACGCAAGGCTAGGCAGTGCTCGGCAAGGCAAGGAAAGAGTAACGGAAGGAAAGAAAGGCAAGGGAAAGCAAGGGAAGGCAAGGCTAACGGAAGGAACGGCACGGTACGGGGAAACAAGGCTAAGGCACGACAACGCAGGACTAGGCAATGCACGGCAAGGCAAAGAAAGGGTAACGCAAGGCAAGGCACGGTCAGGCGACGCAAGGCTAAGGCACGACAACGCAAGGCTAGGCAATGCACGGAAGGTAAGTTAAGAGTAACGGAAGGCAAGGAAGGCAAGGGAAAGCAAGGGTAGGCAAGGGCAACGGACGGAACGGCACGTTAAGGGGAAACAAGCCTAAGGCACGACAACGCAGGACTAGGCAATGCCCGGCAAGGCAAGGAAAGGGTAACGCAAGGCAATGCACGGTCAGGCGAGGCAAGGCTAATGCACGACAACGCAAGGCTAGGCAGTGCTCGGCAAGGCAAGGAAAGAGTAACGGAAGGAAAGAAAGGCAAGGGAAAGCAAGGGAAGGCAATGGTAACGGAAGGAACGGCACGGTAAGGGGAAACAAGGCTAAGGCACGACAACGCAGGACTAGGCAATGCACGGCAAGGCAAAGAAAGGGTAACGCAAGGCAAGGCACGGTCAGGCGAGGCAAGGCTAATGCACGACAACGCAAGGCTAGGCAATGCACGGCTAGGCAAGGAAAGAGTAACGGAAGGAGAGGAAGGCAAGGCAAAGCAAGGCAAGGCAAGTGTAACAAAAGGCAAGGCACGGCAAGGGGAAACAAGGGTAAGGCACGGCAACGCACGGCTAGGCAATGCACGGCCAAGCAAGGAAAGGGTAACGCAAGGCAAGGCACGGTGAGGAAAGGCAAGGCTAATGCACTACAATGCAGGGCTAGGCAATGCACGGCAAGGCAAGGAAAGCATAACGCAAGGCAAGGCACGGTCAGGCGAGGCAAGGCTAATGCACGACAACGCAAGGCTAGGCAGTGCTCGGCAAGGCAAGGAAAGAGTAACGGAAGGAAAGAAAGGCAAGGGAAAGCAAGGGAAGGCAAGGGTAACGGAAGGAACGGCACGGTAAGGGGAAACAAGGCTAAGGCACGACAACGCAAGACTAGGCAATGCACGGCAAGGCAAAGAAAGGGTAACGCAAGGCAAGGCACGGTCAGGCGAGGCAAGGCTAATGCACGACAACGCAAGGCTAGGCAATGCACGGCTAGGCAAGGAAAGAGTAACGGAAGGAGAGGAAGGCAAGGCAAAGCAAGGCAAGGCAAGTGTAACAAAAGGCAAGGCACGGCAAGGGGAAACAAGGGTAAGGCACGGCAACGCACGGCTAGGCAATGCACGGCCAAGCAAGGAAAGGGTAACGCAAGGCAAGGCACGGTGAGGAAAGGCAAGGCTAATGCACGACAATGCAGGGCTAGGCAATGCACGGCAAGGCAAGGAAAGCATAACGCAAGGCAAGGCACGGTCAGGCGAGGCAAGGCTAATGCACGACAACGCAAGGCTAGGCAGTGCTCGGCAAGGCAAGGAAAGAGTAAGGGAAGGAAAGAAAGGCAAGGGAAAGCAAGGGAAGGCAAGGGTAACGGAAGGAACGGCACGGTAAGGGGAAACAAGGCTAAGGCACGACAACGCAGGACTAGGCAATGCACGGCAAGGCAAAGAAAGGGTAACGCAAGGCAAGGCACGGTCAGGCGAGGCAAGGCTAATGCACGACAACGCAAGGCTAGGCAATGCACGGCTAGGCAAGGAAAGAGTTACGGAAGGAGAGGAAGGCAAGGAAAGCAAGGCAATGCAAGTGTAACAAAAGGCAAGGCACGGCAAGGGGAAACAAGGGTAAGGCACGGCAACGCACGGCTAGGCAATGCACGGCCAAGCAAGGAAAGGGTAACGCAAGGCAAGGCACGGTCAGGCGAGCCAAGGCTAAGGCACGACAACGCAAGGCTAGGCAGTGCACGGCTAGGCAAGGAAAGAGTAACGGAAGGAAAGGAAGGCAAGGCAAAGTAAGGCAAGGCAAGTGTAACGGAAGAAACGGCACAGCAAGGGGAAACAAGGCTAAGGCAAGACAACGCACGGCTAGGCAATGCACGGCAAGGGAAGGAAAGGGTAACGCAAGGCAAGGTACGGTGAGGCAAGGGAAGGCTAATGCACGACAACGCAAGGCTAGGCAGTGCACGGCTAGGCAAGGAAAGAGTAACGGAAGGAAAGGAAGGCAAGGCAAAGAAAGGCAAGGAAAGTGTAACGGAAGGAACGGCACAGCAAGGGGAAACAAGGCTAAGGCACGACAACGCACGGCTAGGCAGTGCTCGGCAAGGCAAGGAAAGAGTAACGGAAGGAAAGAAAGGCAAGGGAAAGCAAGGGAAGGCAAGGGTAACGGAAGGAACGGCACGGTAAGGGGAAACAAGGCTAAGGCACGACAACGCAGGACTAGGCAATGCACGGCAAGGCAAAGAAAGCGTAACGCAAGGCAAGGCACGGTCAGGCGAGGCAAGGCTAATGCACGACAACGCAAGGCTAGGCAATGCACGGCTAGGCAAGGAAAGAGTAACGGAAGGAGAGGAAGGCAAGGCAAAGCAAGGCAAGGCAAGTGTAACAAAAGGCAAGGCAAGGCAAGGGGAAACAAGGGTAAGGCACGGCAACGCACGGCTAGGCAATGCACGGCCAAGCAAGGAAAGGGTAACGCAAGGCAAGGCACGGTGAGGAAAGGCAAGGCTAATGCACGACAATGCAGGGCTAGGCAATGCACGGCAAGGCAAGGAAAGGGTAACGCAAGGCAAGGCACGGTCAGGCGAGGCAAGGCTAATGCACGACAACGCAAGGCTTGGCAGTGCTCGGCAAGGCAAGGAAAGAGTAAGGGAAGGAAAGAAAGGCAAGGGAAAGCAAGTGAAGGCAAGGGTAACGGAAGGAACGGCACGGTAAGGGGAAACAAGGCTAAGGCACGACAACGCAGGATTAGGCAATGCACGGCAAGGCAAGGAAAGGGTAACGCAAGGCAAGGCACGGTCAGGCGAGGCAAGGCTAATGCACGACAACGCAAGGCTAGGCAATGCACGGCAAGGCAAGGAAAGGGTAACGCAAGGCAATGCACGGTCAGGCGAGGCAAGGCTAATGCACGACAACGCAAGGCTAGGCAGTGCTCGGCAAGGCAAAGAGAGAGTAACGGAAGGAAAGAAAGGCAAGGGAAAGCAAGGGAAGGCAAGGGTAACGGAAGCAACGGCACGGTAAGGGGAAACAAGGCTAAGGCACGACAACGCAGGACTAGGCAATGCACGGCAAGGCAAGGAAAGGGTAACGCAAGGCAAGGCACGGTCAGGCGAGGCAAGGCTAATGCACGACAACGCAAGGCTAGGCAGTGCTCGGCAAGGCAAGGAAAGAGTAACGGAAGGCAAGGAAGGCAAGGGAAGGCAAAGGTAAAGGAAGGAACGGCACGGTAAGCGGAAACAAGGCTAAGGCACGACAACGCACGGCTAGGCAGTGCACGGCTAGGCAAGGAAAGGGAAGGAAAGGAAGGCAAGGCAAAGTAAGGCAAGGCACGTGTAACGGAAGAAACGGCACAGCAAGGGGAAACAAGGCTAAGGCAAGACAACGCACGGCTAGGCAATGCACGGCAAGGGAAGGAAAGGGTAACGCAAGGCAAGGCACGGTCAGGCGAGGCAAGGCTAATGCACGACAACGCAAGGCTAGGCAATGCACGGCTAGGCAAGGAAAGAGTAACGGAAGGAAAGGAAGGCAAAGCAATGCAAGGCAAGGCAAGTGTAACAAAAGGCACGGCACGGCAAGGGGAAACAAGGGTAAGGCACGACAACGCAAGGCTAGGCAGTGCACGGAAAGGCAAGGAAAGGGTAACGCAAGGGAAGGTACGGTCAGGCAAGGGAAGGCTAATGCACGACAACGCAAGGCCAGGCAGTGCACAGCTAGGCAAGGAAAGAGTAACGGAAGGAAAGGAAGGCAAGGCAAAGAAAGGCAAGGCAAGTGTAACGGAAGGAACGGCACAGCAAGGGGAAACAAGGCTAAGGCACGACAACGCACGGCTAGGCAGTGCTCGGCAAGGCAAGGAAAGAGTAACGGAAGGAAAGAAAGGCAAGGGAAAGCAAGGGAAGGCAAGGGTAACGGAAGGAACGGCACGGTAAGGGGAAACAAGGCTAAGGCACGACAACGCAGGACTAGGCAATGCACGGCAAGGCAAAGAAAGCGTAACGAAAGGCAAGGCACGGTCAGGCGAGGCAAGGCTAATGCACGACAACGCAAGGCTAGGCAATGCACGGCTAGGCAAGGAAAGAGTAACGGAAGGAGAGGAAGGCAAGGCAAAGCAAGGCAAGGCAAGTGTAACAAAAGGCAAGGCAAGGCAAGGGGAAACAAGGGTAAGGCACGGCAACGCACGGCTAGGCAATGCACGGCCAAGCAAGGAAAGGGTAACGCAAGGCAAGGCACGGTGAGGAAAGGCAAGGCTAATGCACGACAATGCAGGGCTAGGCAATGCACGGCAAGGCAAGGAAAGCATAACGCAAGGCAAGGCACGGTCAGGCGAGGCAAGGCTAATGCACGACAACGCAAGGCTTGGCAGTGCTCGGCAAGGCAAGGAAAGAGTAAGGGAAGGAAAGAAAGGCAAGGGAAAGCAAGGGAAGGCAAGGGTAACGGAAGGAACGGCACGGTAAGGGGAAACAAGGCTAAGGCACGACAACGCAGGATTAGGCAATGCACGGCAAGGCAAGGAAAGGGTAACGCAAGGCAAGGCATGGTCAGGCGAGGCAAGGCTAAGGCAGGACAACGCAAGGCAAGGCAATGCACGGAAATCAAGCAAAGAGTAACGGAAGGCAAGGAAGGCAAGGGAAGGCAAAGGTAAAGGAAGGAACGGCACGGTAAGCGGAAACAAGGCTAAGGCACGACAACTCAGGACTAGGCAATGCAAGGCAAGGCAAGGAAAGGGTAACGCAAGGCAAGGCACGGTCAGGCGAGGCAAGGCTAATGCACGACAACGCAAGGCTAGGCAATGCACGGCTAGGCAAGGAAAGAGTAATGGAAGGAAAGGAAGGCAAGGCAAAGAAAGGCAAGGCAAGTGTAACGGAAGGAACGGCACAGCAAGGGGAAACAAGGCTAAGGCACGACAACGCACGGCTAGGCAGTGCACGGCTAGGCAAGGAAAGAGTAACGAAAGGAAAGAAAGGCAAGGGAAAGCAAGGGAAGGCAAGGCTAACGGAAGGAACGGCACGGTACGGGGAAACAAGGCTAAGGCACGACAACGCAGGACTAGGCAATGTACGGCAAGGCAAAGAAAGGGTAACGCAAGGCAAGGCAGGGTCAGGCGACGCAAGGCTAAGGCACGACAACGCAAGGCTAGGCAATGCACGGAAGGTAAGTAAAGAGTAACGGAAGGCATGGAAGGCAAGGGAAAGCAAGGGTAGGCAAGGGCAACGGACGGAACGGCACGTTAAGGGGAAACAAGCCTAAGGCACGACAACGCAGGACTAGGCAATGCACGGCAAGGCAAGGAAAGGGTAACGCAAGGCAAGGCACGGTCAGGCGAGGCAACGCTAATCCACGAAAAAGCACGGCTAGGCAATGCACGGCAAGGCAAGGAAAGGGTAACGCAAGGCAAGGCACGGTCAGGTGAGGCAAGGCTAATGCACGACAACGCAAGGCTAGGCAATGCACGGCAAGGCAAGGAAAGGGTAACGCAAGGCAATGCACGGTCAGGCGAGGCAAGGCTAATGCACGACAACGCAAGGCTAGGCAGTGCTCGACAAGGCAAGGAAAGAGTAACGGAAGGAGAGGAAGGCAAGGCAAAGCAAGGCAAGGCAAGTGTAACAAAAGGCAAGGCACGGTAAGGGGAAACAAGGGTAAGGCACGGCAACGCACGGCTAGGCAATGCACGGCCAAGCAAGGAAAGGGTAACGCAAGGCAAGGCACGGTGAGGAAAGGCAAGGCTAATGCACGACAATGCAGGGCTAGGCAATGCACGGCAAGGCAAGGAAAGCATAACGCAAGGCAAGGCACGGTCAGGCGAGGCAAGGCTAATGCACGACAACGCAACGGTAGGCAGTGTTCGGCAAGGCAAGGAAAGAGTAACGGAAGGAAAGAAAGGAAAGGGAAAGCAAGGGAAGGCAAGGGTAACGGAAGCAACGGCACGGTAAGGGGAAACAAGGCTAAGGCACGACAACGCAGGACTAGGCAATGCACGGCAAGGCAAGGAAAGGGTAACGCAAGGCAAGGCACGGTCAGGCGAGGCAACGCTAATGCACGAAAAAGCACGGCTAGGCAATGCACGGCAAGGCAAGGAAAGGGTAACGCAAGGCAAGGCACGGTCAGGCGAGGCAAGGCTAATGCACGACAACGCAAGGCTAGGCAATGCACGGCAAGGCAAGGAAAGGGTAACGCAAGGCAATGCACGGTCAGGCGAGGCAAGGCTAATGCACGACAACGCAAGGCTAGGCAGTGCTCGGCAAGGCAAAGAGAGAGTAACGGAAGGAAAGAAAGGCAAGGGAAAGCAAGGGAAGGCAAGGGTAACGGAAGGAACGGCACGGTAAGGGGAAACAAGGCTAAGGCACGACAACGCAGGACTAGGCAATGCACGGCAAGGCAAAGAAAGGGTAACGCAAGGCAAGGCACGGTCAGGCGAGGCAAGGCTAATGCACGACAACGCAAGGCTAGGCAATGCACGGCTAGGCAAGGAAAGAGTAACGGAAGGAGAGGAAGGCAAGGCAAAGCAAGGCAAGGCAAGTGTAACAAAAGGCAAGGCACGGCAAGGGGAAACAAGGGTAAGGCACGGCAACGCACGGCTAGGCAATGCACGGCCAAGCAAGGAAAGGGTAACGCAAGGCAAGGCACGGTGAGGAAAGGCAAGGCTAATGCACGACAATGCAGGGCTAGGCAATGCACGGCAAGGCAAGGAAAGGGTAACGCAAGGCAAGGCACGGTCAGGCGAGGCAAGGCTAATGCACGACAACGCAAGGCTAGGCAGTGCTCGGCAAGGCAAGGAAAGAGTAACGGAAGGAAAGAAAGGCAAGGGAAAGCAAGGGAAGGCAAGGGTAACGGAAGGAACGGCACGGTAAGGGGAAACAAGGCTAAGGCACGACAACGCAGGACTAGGCAATGCACGGCAAGGCAAGGAAAGGGTAACGCAAGGCAAGGCACGGTCAGGCGAGGCAAGGCTAAGGTAGGACAACGCAAGGCTAGGCAATGCACGGAAGGCAAGCAAAGAGTAACGGAAGGCAAGGAAGGCAAGGGAAGGCAAAGGTAAAGGAAGGAACGGCACGGTAAGCGGAATCAAGGCTAAGGCACGACAACGCACGGCTAGGCAGTGCACGGCTAGGCAAGGAAAGGGAAGGAAAGGAAGGCAAGGCAAAGTAAGGCAAGGCACGTGTAACGGAAGAAACGGCACAGCAAGGGGAAACAAGGCTAAGGCAAGACAACGCAGGGCTAGGCAATGCACGGCAAGGGAAGGAAAGGGTAACGCAAGGCAAGGCACGGTCAGGCGAGGCAAGGCTAATGCACGACAACGCAAGGCTAGGCAATGCACGGCTAGGCAAGGAAAGAGTAATGGAAGGAAAGGAAGGCAAAGCAATGCAAGGCAAGGCAAGTGTAACAAAAGGCACGGCACGGCAAGGGGAAACAAGGGTAAGGCACGACAACGCAAGGCTAGGCAGTGCACGGCAAGGCAAGGAAAGGGTAACGCAAGGCAAGGTACGGTGAGGCAAGGGAAGGCTAATGCACGACAACGCAAGGCTAGGCAGTGCACAGCTAGGCAAGGAAAGAGTAACGGAAGGAAAGGAAGGCAAGGCAAAGAAAGGCAAGGCAAGTGTAACGGAAGGAACGGCACAGCAAGGGGAAACAAGGCTAAGGCACGACAACGCACGGCTAGGCAGTGCACGGCTAGGCAAGGAAAGAGTAACGGAAGGAAAGAAAGGCAAGGGAAAGCAAGGGAAGGCAAGGCTAACGGAAGGAACGGCACGGTACGGGGAAACAAGGCTAAGGCACGACAACGCAGGACTAGGCAATGCACGGCAAGGCAAAGAAAGGGTAACGCAAGGCAAGGCACGGTCAGGCGACGCAAGGCTAAGGCACGACAACGCAAGGCTAGGCAATGCACGGAAGGTAAGTAAAGAGTAACGGAAGGCAAGGAAGGCAAGGGAAAGCAAGGGTAGGCAAGGGCAACGGACGGAACGGCACGTTAAGGGGAAACAAGCCTAAGGCACGACAACGCAGGACTAGGCAATGCGCGGCAAGGCAAGGAAAGGGTAACGCAAGGCAAGGCACGGTCAGGCGAGGCAAGGCTAATGCACGACAACGCAAGGCTAGGCAATGCACGGCAAGGCAAGGAAAGAGTAACGCAAGGCAATGCACGGTCAGGCGAGGCAAGGCTAAGGCACGACAACGCAAGGCTAGGCAGTGCTCGGCAAGGCAAGGAAAGAGTAACGGAAGGAAAGAAAGGCAAGGGAAAGCAAGGGAAGGCAAGGGTAACGGAAGGAACGGCACGGTAAGGGGAAACAAGGCTAAGGCACGACAACGCAGGACTAGGCTATGCACGGCAAGGCAAGGAAAGGGTAACGCAAGGCAAGGCACGGTCAGGCGAGGCAAGGCTAAGGCAGGACAACGCAAGGCTAGGCAATGCACGGAAGGCAAACAAAGAGTAACGGAAGGCAAGGAAGGCAAGGGAAGGCAAAGGTAAAGGAAGGAACGGCACGGTAAGCGGAAACAAGGCTAAGGCACGACAACTCAGGACTAGGCAATGCAAGGCAAGGCAAGGAAAGGGTAACGCAAGGCAAGGCACGGTCAGGCGAGGCAAGGCTAATGCACGACAACGCAAGGCTAGGCAATGCACGGCTAGGCAAGGAAAGAGTAACGGAACGAAAGGAAGGCAAGGCAAAGAAAGGGAAGGCAAGTGTAACGGAAGGAACGGCACAGCAAGGGGAAACAAGGCTAAGGCACGACAACGCACGGCTAGGCAGTGCACGGCTAGGCAAGGAAAGAGTAACGGAAGGAAAGAAAGGCAAGGGAAAGCAAGGGAAGGCAAGGCTAACGGAAGGAACGGCACGGTACGGGGAAACAAGGCTAAGGCACGACAACGCAGGACTAGGCAATGCACGGCAAGGCAAAGAAAGGGTAACGCAAGGCAAGGCACGGTCAGGCGACGCAAGGCTAAGGCACGACAACGCAAGGCTAGGCAATGCACGGAAGGTAAGTAAAGAGTAACGGAAGGCAAGGAAGGCAAGGGAAAGCAAGGGTAGGCAAGGGCAACGGACGGAACGGCACGTTAAGGGGAAAGAAGCCTAAGGCACGACAACGCAGGACTAGGCAATGCACGGCAAGGCAAGGAATGGGTAACGCAAGGCAAGGCACGGTCAGGCGAGGCAACGCTAATGCACGAAAAAGCACGGCTAGGCAATGCACGGCAAGGCAAGGAAAGGGTAACGCAAGGCAAGGCACGGTCAGGCGAGGCAAGGCTAATGCACGACAACGCAAGGCTAGGCAATGCACGGCAAGGCAAGGAAAGGGTAACGCAAGGCAATGCACGGTCAGGTGAGGCAAGGCTAATGCACGACAACGCAAGGCTAGGCAGTGCTCGGCAAGGCAAGGAAAGAGTAACGGAAGGAAAGAAAGGCAAGGGAAAGCAAGGGAAGGCAAGGGTAACGGAAGGAACGGCACGGTAAGGGGAAACAAGGCTAAGGCAGGACAACGCAGGACTAGGCAATGCACGGCAAGGCAAAGAAAGGGTAACGCAAGGCAAGGCACGGTCAGGCGAGGCAAGGCTAATGCACGACAACGCAAGGCTAGGCAATGCACGGCTAGGCAAGGAAAGAGTAACGGAAGGAGAGGAAGGCAAGGCAAAGCAAGGCAAGGCAAGTGTAACAAAAGGCAAGGCACGGCAAGGGGAAACAAGGGTAAGGCACGGCAACGCACGGCTAGGCAATGCACGGCCAAGCAAGGAAAGGGTAACGCAAGGCAAGGCACGGTGAGGAAAGGCAAGGCTAATGCACGACAATGCAGGGCTAGGCAATGCACGGCAAGGCAAGGAAAGCATAACGCAAGGCAAGGCACGGTCAGGCGAGCCAAGGCTAAGGCACGACAACGCAAGGCTAGGCAGTGCACGGCTAGGCAAGGAAAGAGTAACGGAAGGAAAGGAAGGCAAGGCAAAGTAAGGCAAGGCAAGTGTAACGGAAGAAACGGCACAGCAAGGGGAAACAAGGCTAAGGCAAGACAACGCACGGCTAGGCAATGCACGGCAAGGGAAGGAAAGGGTAACGCAAGGCAAGGCACGGTCAGGCGAGGCAAGGCTAATGCACGACAACGCAAGGCTAGGCAATGCACGGCTAGGCAAGGAAAGAATAACGGAAGGAAAGGAAGGCAAAGCAAAGCAAGGCAAGGCAAGTGTAACAAAAGGCACGGCACGGCAAGGGGAAATAAGGGTAAGGCACGACAACGCAAGGCTAGGCAGTGCACGGCAAGGCAAGGAAAGGGTAACGCAAGGCAAGGTACGGTGAGGCA
Source organism: Macrotis lagotis (assembly GCF_037893015.1). Lineage (NCBI taxonomy): Eukaryota > Metazoa > Chordata > Mammalia > Peramelemorphia > Peramelidae > Macrotis > Macrotis lagotis. The sequence goes on along the minus strand of NW_027422165.1, from coordinate 49,324 downwards.
AGGGAAGGCTAATGCACGACAACGCAAACCTAGGCAGTGCACGGCTAGGCAAGGAAAGAGTAACGGAAGGAAAGGAAGGCAAGGCAAAGAAAGGCAAGGCAAGTGTAACGGAAGGAACGGCACAGCAAGGGGAAACAAGGCTAAGGCACGACAACGCACGGCTAGGCAGTGCACGGCTAGGCAAGGAAAGAGTAACGGAAGGAAAGAAAGGCAAGGGAAAGCAAGGGAAGGCAAGGCTAACGGAAGGAACGGCATGGTACGGGGAAACAAGGCTAAGGCACGACAACGCAGGACTAGGCAATGCACGGCAAGGCAAAGAAAGGGTAACGCAAGGCAAGGCACGGTCAGGCGACGCAAGGCTAAGGCACGACAACGCAAGGCTAGGCAATGCACGGAAGGTAAGTAAAGAGTAACGGAAGGCAAGGAAGGCAAGGGAAAGCAAGGGTAGGCAAGGGCAACGGACGGAACGGCACGTTAAGGGGAAACAAGCCTAAGGCACGACAACGCAGGACTAGGCAATGCACGGCAAGGCAAGGAAAGGGTAACGCAAGGCAAGGCACGGTCAGGCGAGGCAACGCTAATGCACGAAAAAGCACGGCTAGGCAATGCACGGCAAGGCAAGGAAAGGGTAACGCAAGGCAAGGCACGGTCAGGCGAGGCAAGGCTAATGCACGACAACGCAAGGCTAGGCAATGCACGGCAAGGCAAGGAAAGAGTAACGCAAGGCAATGCACGGTCAGGCGAGGCAAGGCTAAGGCACGACAACGCAAGGCTAGGCAGTGCACGGCTAGGCAAGGAAAGAGTAACGGAAGGAGAGGAAGGCAAGGCAAAGCAAGGCAAGGCAAGTGTAACAAAAGGCTAGGCACGGCAAGGGGAAACAAGGGTAAGGCACGGCAACGCACGGCTAGGCAATGCACGGCCAAGCAAGGAAAGGGTAACGCAAGGCAAGGCACGGTGAGGAAAGGCAAGGCTAATGCACGACAATGCAGGGCTAGGCAATGCACGGCAAGGCAAGGAAAGCATAACGCAAGGCAAGGCACGGTCAGGCGAGGCAAGGCTAATGCACGACAACGCAAGGCTAGGCAGTGCTCGGCAAGGCAAGGAAAGAGTAACGGAAGGAAAGAAAGGCAAGGGAAAGCAAGGGAAGGCAAGGGTAACGGAAGGAACGGCACGGTAAGGGGAAACAAGGCTAAGGCTCGGCAACGCAGGACTAGGCAATGCACGGCAAGGCAAGGAAAGGGTAACGCAAGGCAAGGCACGGTCAGGCGAGGCAAGGCTAAGGCAGGACAACGCAAGGTTAGGCAATGCACGGAAGGCAAGCAAAGAGTAACGGAAGGCAAGGAAGGCAAGGGAAGGCAAAGGTAAAGGAAGGAACGGCACGGTAAGCGGAAACAAGGCTAAGGCACGACAACGCACGGCTAGGCAGTGCACGGCTAGGCAAGGAAAGGGAAGGAAAGGAAGGCAAGGCAAAGTAAGGCAAGGCACGTGTAACGGAAGAAACGGCACAGCAAGGGGAAACAAGGCTAAGGCAAGACAACGCACGGCTAGGCAATGCACGGCAAGGGAAGGAAAGGGTAACGCAAGGCAAGGCACGGTCAGGCGAGGCAAGGCTAATGCACGACAACGCAAGGCTAGGCAATGCACGGCTAGGCAAGGAAAGAGTAACGGAAGGAAAGGAAGGCAAAGCAATGCAAGGCAAGGCAAGTGTAACAAAAGGCACGGCACGGCAAGGGGAAACAAGGGTAAGGCACGACAACGCAAGGCTAGGCAGTGCACGGCAAGGCAAGGAAAGGGTAACGCAAGGCAAGGTACGGTGAGGCAAGGGAAGGCTAATGCACGACAACGCAAGGCTAGGCAGTGCACAGCTAGGCAAGGAAAGAGTAACGGAAGGAAAGGAAGGCAAGGCAAAGAAAGGCAAGGCAAGTGTAACGGAAGGAACGGCACAGCAAGGGGAAACATGGCTAAGGCACGACAACGCACGGCTAGGCAGTGCACGGCTAGGCAAGGAAAGTGTAACGGAAGGAAAGTAAGGCAAGGGAAAGCAAGGGAAGGCAAGGCTAACGGAAGGAACGGCACGGTACGGGGAAACAAGGCTAAGGCACGACAACGCAGGACTAGGCAATGCACGGCAAGGCAAAGAAAGGGTAACGCAAGGCAAGGCACGGTCAGGCGAGGCAAGGCTAATGCACGACAACGCAAGGCTAGGCAATGCACGGCTAGGCAAGGAAAGAGTAACGGAAGGAGAGGAAGGCAAGGCAAAGCAAGGCAAGGCAAGTGTAACAAAAGGCAAGGCACGGCAAGGGGAAACAAGGGTAAGGCACGGCAACGCACGGCTAGGCAATGCACGGCCAAGCAAGGAAAGGGTAACGCAAGGCAAGGCACGGTGAGGAAAGGCAAGGCTAATGCACGACAATGCAGGGCTAGGCAATGCACGGCAAGGCAAGGAAAGCATAACGCAAGGCAAGGCACGGTCAGGCGAGGCAAGGCTAATGCACGACAACGCAAGGCTAGGCAGTGCTCGGCAAGGGAAGGAAAGAGTAACGGAAGGAAAGAAAGGCAAGGGAAAGCAAGGGAAGGCAAGTGTAACGGAAGGCACGGCACGGTAAGGGGAAACAAGGCTAAGGCACGACAACGCAGGATTAGGCTATGCACGGCAAGGCAAGGAAAGGGTAACGCAAGGCAAGGCACGGTCAGGCGAGGCAAGGCTAAGGCAGGACAACGCAAGGCTAGGCAATGCACGGAAGGCAAGCAAAGAGTAACGGAAGGCAAGGAAGGCAAGGGAAGGCAAAGGTAAAGGAAGGAACGGCACGGTAAGCGGAAACAAGGCTAAGGCACGACAACTCGGGACTAGGCAATGCAAGGCAAGGCAAGGAAAGGGTAACGCAAGGCAAGGCACGGTCAGGCGAGGCAAGGCTAATGCACGACAACGCAAGGCTAGGCAATGCACGGCTAGGCAAGGAAAGAGTAACGGAAGGAAAGGAAGGCAAGGCAAAGAAAGGCAAGGCAAGTGAAACGGAAGGAACTGCACAGCAAGGGGAAACAAGGCTAAGGCACGACAACGAACGGCTAGGCAGTGCACGGCTAGGCAAGGAAAGAGTAACGGAAGGAAAGAAAGGCAAGGGAAAGCAAGGGAAGGCAAGGCTAACGGAAGGAACGGCACGGTACGGGGAAACAAGGCTAAGGCACGACAACGCAGGACTAGGCAATGCACGGCAAGGCAAAGAAAGGGTAACGCAAGGCAAGGCACGGTCAGGCGACGCAAGGCTAAGGCACGACAACGCAAGGCTAGGCAATGCACGGAAGGTAAGTAAAGAGTAACGGAAGGCAAGGAAGGCAAGGGAAAGCAAGGGTAGGCAAGGGCAACGGACGGAACGGCACGTTAAGGGGAAACAAGCCTAAGGCACGACAACGCAGGACTAGGCAATGCACGGCAAGGCAAGGAAAGGGTAATGCAAGGCAAGGCACGGTCAGGCGAGGCAACGCTAATGCACGAAAAAGCACGGCTAGGCAATGCACGGCAAGGCAAGGAAAGGGTAACGCAAGGCAAGGCACGGTCAGGCGAGGCAAGGCTAATGCACGACAACGCAAGGCTAGGCAATGCACGGCAAGGCAAGGAAAGGGTAACGCAAGGCAATGCACGGTCAGGCGAGGCAAGGCTAATGCACGACAACGCAAGGCTAGGCAGTGCTCGGCAAGGCAAGGAAAGAGTAACGGAAGGAAAGAAAGGCAAGGGAAAGCAAGGGAAGGCAAGGGTAACGGAAGGAACGGCACGGTAAGGGGAAACAAGGCTAAGGCAGGACAACGCAGGACTAGGCAATGCACGGCAAGGCAAAGAAAGGGTAACGCAAGGCAAGGCAAGGTCAGGCGAGGCAAGGCTAATGCACGACAACGCAAGGCTAGGCAATGCACGGCTAGGCAAGGAAAGAGTAACGGAAGGAGAGGAAGGCAAGGCAAAGCAAGGCAAGGCAAGTGTAACAAAAGGCACGGCACGGCAAGGGGAAACAAGGGTAAGGCACGGCAACGCACGGCTAGGCAATGCACGGCCAAGCAAGGAAAGGGTAACGCAAGGCAAGGCACGGTCAGGCGAGCCAAGGCTAAGGCACGACAACGCAAGGCTAGGCAGTGCACGGCTAGGCAAGGAAAGAGTAACGGAAGGAAAGGAAGTCAAGGCAAAGTAAGGCAAGGCAAGTGTAACGGAAGAAACGGCACAGCAAGGGGAAACAAGGCTAAGGCAAGACAACGCACTGCTAGGCAATGCACGGCAAGGGAAGGAAAGGGTAACGCAAGGCAAGGCACGGTCAGGCGAGGCAAGGCTAATGCACGACAACGCAAGGCTAGGCAATGCACGGCTAGGCAAGGAAAGAGTAACGGAAGGAAAGGAAGGCAAAGCAAAGCAAGGCAAGGCAAGTGTAACAAAAGGCACGGCACGGCAAGGGGAAACAAGGGTAAGGCACGACAACGCAAGGCTAGGCAGTGCACGGCAAGGCAAGGAAAGGGTAACGCAAGGCAAGGTACGGTGAGGCAAGGGAAGGCTAATGCACGACAACGCAAGGCTAGGCAGTGCACGGCTAGGCAAGGAAAGAGTAACGGAAGGAAAGGAAGGCAAGGCAAAGAAAGGCAAGGCAAGTGTAACGGAAGGAACGGCACAGCAAGGGGAAACAAGGCTAAGGCACGACAACGCACGGCTAGGCAGTGCACGGCTAGGCAAGGAAAGAGTAACGGAAGGAAAGAAAGGCAAGGGAAAGCAAGGGAAGGCAAGGCTAACGGAAGGAACGGCACGGTACGGGGAAATAAGGCTAAGGCACGACAACGCAGGACTAGGCAATGCACGGCAAGGCAAAGAAAGGGTAACGCAAGGCAAGGCACGGTCAGGCGACGCAAGGCTAAGGCACGACAACGCAAGGCTAGGCAATGCACGGAAGGTAAGTAAAGAGTAACGGAAGGCAAGGAAGGCAAGGGAAAGCAAGGGTAGGCAAGGGCAACGGACGGAACGGCACGTTAAGGGGAAACAAGCCTAAAGCACGACAACGCAGGACTAGGCAATGCACGGCAAGGCAAGGAAAGGGTAACGCAAGGCAAGGCACGGTCAGGCGAGGCAACGCTAATGCACGGAAAAGCACGGCTAGGCAATGCACGGCAAGGCAAGGAAAGGGTAACGCAAGGCAAGGCACGGTCAGGCGAGGCAAGGCTAATGCACGACAACGCAAGGCTAGGCAATGCACGGCAAGGCAAGGAAAGAGTAACGCAAGGCAATGCACGGTCAGGCGAGGCAAGGCTAAGGCACGACAACGCAAGGCTAGGCAATGCACGGCTAGGCAAGGAAAGAGTAACGGAAGGAGAGGAAGGCAAGGCAAAGCAAGGCAAGGCAAGTGTAACAAAAGGCAAGGCACGGCAAGGGGAAACAAGGGTAAGGGACGGCAACGCACGGCTAGGCAATGCACGGCCAAGCAAGGAAAGGGTAACGCAAGGCAAGGCACGGTGAGGAAAGGCAAGGCTAATGCACGACAATGCAGGGCTAGGCAATGCACGGCAAGGCAAGGAAAGCATAACGCAAGGCAAGGCACGGTCAGGCGAGGCAAGGCTAATGCACGACAATGCAAGGCTAGGCAGTGCTCGGCAAGGCAAGGAAAGAGTAACGGAAGGAAAGAAAGGCAAGGGAAAGCAAGGGAAGGCAAGGGTAACGGAAGGAACGGCACGGTAAGGGGAAACAAGGCTAAGGCACGACAACGCAGGACTAGGCAATGCACGGCAAGGCAAGGAAAGGGTAACGCAAGGCAAGGCACGGTCAGGCGAGGCAAGGCTAAGGCAGGACAACGCAAGGCTAGGCAATGCACGGAAGGCAAGCAAAGAGTAACGGAAGGCAAGGAAGGCAAGGGAAGGCAAAGGTAAAGGAAGGAACGGCACGGTAAGCGGAAACAAGGCTAAGGCACGACAACGCAGGACTAGGCAATGCACGGCAAGGCAAAGAAAGCGTAACGCAAGGCAAGGCACGTTCAGGCGAGGCAAGGCTAATGCACGACAACGCAAGGCTAGGCAATGCACGGCTAGGCAAGGAAAGAGTAACGGAAGGAGAGGAAGGCAAGGCAAAGCAAGGCAAGGCAAGTGTAACAAAAGGCAAGGCACGGCAAGGGGAAACAAGGGTAAGGCACGGCAACGCACGGCTAGGCAATGCACGGCCAAGCAAGGAAAGGGTAACGCAAGGCAAGGCACGGTGAGGAAAGGCAAGGCTAATGCACGACAATGCAGGGCTAGGCAATGAACGGCAAGGTAAGGAAAGCATAACGCAAGGCAAGGCACGGTCAGGCGAGGCAAGGCTAATGCACGACAACGCAAGGCTAGGCAGTGCTCGGCAAGGCAAGGAAAGAGTAACGGAAGGAAAGAAAGGCAAGGGAAAGCAAGGGAAGGCAAGGGTAACGGAAGGAACGGCACGGTAAGGGGAAACAAGGCTAAGGCACGACAACGCAGGATTAGGCAATGCACGGCAAGGCAAGGAAAGGGTAACGCAAGGCAAGGCACGGTCAGGCGAGGCAAGGCTAAGGCAGGACAACGCAAGGCTAGGCAATGCACGGAAGGCAAGCAAAGAGTAACGGAAGGCAAGGAAGGCAAGGGAAGGCAAAGGTAAAGGAAGGAACGGCACGGTAAGCGGAAACAAGGCTAAGGCACGACAACTCAGGACTAGGCAATGCAAGGCAAGGCAAGGAAAGGGTAACGCAAGGCAAGGCACGGTCAGGCGAGGCAAGGCTAATGCACGACAACGCAAGGCTAGGCAATGCACGGCTAGGCAAGGAAAGAGTAACGGAAGGAAAGGAAGGCAAGGCAAAGAAAGGCAAGGCAAGTGTAACGGAAGGAACGGCACAGGCAAGGGGAAACAAGGCTAAGGCACGACAACGCACGGCTAGGCAGTGCACGGCTAGGCAGGGAAAGAGTAACGGAAGGAAAGAAAGGCAAGGGAAAGCAAGGGAAGGCAAGGCTAACGGAAGGAACGGCACGGTACGGGGAAACAAGGCTAAGGCACGACAACGCAGGACTAGGCAATGCACGGCAAGGCAAAGAAAGGGTAACGCAAGGCAAGGCACGGTCAGGCGACGCAAGGCTAAGGCACGACAACGCAAGTCTAGGCAATGCACGGAAGGTAAGTTAAGAGTAACGGAAGGCAAGGAAGGCAAGGGAAAGCAAGGGTAGGCAAGGGCAACGGACGGAACGGCACGTTAAGGGGAAACAAGCCTAAGGCACGACAACGCAGGACTAGGCAATGCCCGGCAAGGCAAGGAAAGGGTAACGCAAGGCAATGCACGGTCAGGCGAGGCAAGGCTAATGCACGACAACGCAAGGCTAGGCAGTGCACGGCAAGGCAAGGAAAGAGTAACGGAAGGAAAGAAAGGCAAGGGAAAGCAAGGGAAGGCAAGGGTAACGGAAGGAACGGCACGGTAAGGGGAAACAAGGCTAAGGCACGACAACGCAGGACTAGGCAATGCACGGCAAGGCAAAGAAAGGGTAACGCAAGGCAAGGCACGGTCAGGCGAGGCAAGGCTAATGCACGACAACGCAAGGCTAGGCAATGCACGGGTAGGCAAGGAAAGAGTAACGGAAGGAGAGGAAGGCAAGGCAAAGCAAGGGAAGGCAAGTGTAACAAAAGGCAAGGCACGGCAAGGGGAAACAAGGGTAAGGCACGGCAACGCACGGCTAGGCAATGCACGGCCAAGCAAGGAAAGTGTAACGCAAGGCAAGGCACGGTGAGGAAAGGCAAGGCTAATGCACTACAATGCAGGGCTAGGCAATGCACGGCAAGGCAAGGAAAGCATAACGCAAGGCAAGGCACGGTCAGGCGAGGCAAGGCTAATGCACGACAACGCAAGGCTAGGCAGTGCTCGGCAAGGCAAGGAAAGAGTAAGGGAAGGAAAGAAAGGCAAGGGAAAGCAAGGGAAGGCAAGGGTAACGGAAGGAACGGCACGGTAAGGGGAAACAAGGCTAAGGCACGACAACGCAGGACTAGGCAATGCACGGCAAGGCAAAGAAAGGGTAACGCAAGGCAAGGCACGGTCAGGCGAGGCAATGCTAATGCACGACAACGCAAGGCTAGGCAATGCACGGCTAGGCAAGGAAAGAGTAACGGAAGGAGAGGAAGGCAAGGCAAAGCAAGGCAAGGCAAGTGTAACAAAAGGCAAGGCACGGCAAGGGGAAACAAGGGTAAGGCACGGCAACGCACGGCTAGGCAATGCACGGCCAAGCAAGGAAAGGGTAACGCAAGGCAAGGCACGGTGACGCGAGGCAAGGCTAATGCACGACAACGCAAGGCTAGGCAATGCACGGCAAGGCAAGGAAAGGGTAACGCAAGGCAATGCACGGTCAGGCGAGGCAAGGCTAATGCACGACAACGCAAGGCTAGGCAGTGCTCGGCAAGGCAAGGAAAGAGTAACGGAAGGAAAGAAAGGCAAGGGAAAGCAAGGGAAGGCAAGGCTAACGGAAGGAACGGCACGGTACGGGGAAACAAGGCTAAGGCACGACAACGCAGGACTAGGTAATGCACGGCAAGGCAAAGAAAGGGTAACGCAAGGCAAGGCACGGTCAGGCGACGCAAGGCTAAGGCACGACAACGCAAGGCTAGGCAATGCACGGAAGGTAAGTTAAGAGTAACGGAAGGCAAGGAAGGCAAGGGAAAGCAAGGGTGGGCAAGGGCAACGGACGGAACGGCACGTTAAGGGGAAACAAGCCTAAGGCACGACAACGCAGGACTAGGCAATGCACGGCAAGGCAAGGAAAGGGTAACGCAAGGCAATGCACGGTCAGGCGAGGCAAGGCTAATGCACGACAACGCAAGGCTAGGCAGTGCTCGGCAAGGCAAGGAAAGAGTAACGGAAGGAGAGGAAGGCAAGGCAAAGCAAGGCAAGGCAAGTGTAACAAAAGGCAAGGCACGGCAAGGGGAAACAAGGGTAAGGCACGGCAACGCACGGCTAGGCAATGCACGGCCAAGCAAGGAAAGGGTAACGCAAGGCAAGGCACGGTGAGGAAAGGCAAGGCTAATGCACGACAATGCAGGGCTAGGCAATGCACGGCAAGGCAAGGAAAGCATAACGCAAGGCAAGGCACGGTCAGGCGAGGCAAGGCTAATGCACGACAACGCAAGGCTAGGCAGTGCTCGGCAAGGCAAGGAAAGAGTAAGGGAAGGAAAGAAAGGCAAGGGAAAGCAAGGGAAGGCAAGGGTAACGGAAGGAACGGCACGGTAAGGGGAAACAAGGCTAAGGCACGACAACGCAGGACTAGGCAATGCACGGCAAGGCAAAGAAAGGGTAACGCAAGGCAAGGCACGGTCAGGCGAGGCAAGGCTAATGCACGACAACGCAAGGCTAGGCAATGCACGGCTAGGCAAGGAAAGAGTTACGGAAGGAGAGGAAGGCAAGGCAAAGCAAGGCAAGGCAAGTGTAACAAAAGGCAAGGCACGGCAAGGGGAAACAAGGGTAAGGCACGGCAACGCAGGGCTAGGCAATGCACGGCCAAGCAAGGAAAGGGTAACGCAAGGCAAGGCACGGTCAGGCGAGCCAAGGCTAAGGCACGACAACGCAAGGCTAGGCAGTGCACGGCTAGGCAAGGAAAGAGTAACGGAAGGAAAGGAAGGCAAGGCAAAGTAAGGCAAGGCAAGTGTAACGGAAGAAACGGCACAGCAAGGGGAAACAAGGCTAAGGCAAGACAACGCACGGCTAGGCAATGCACGGCAAGGGAAGGAAAGGGTAACGCAAGGCAAGGCACGGTCAGGCGAGGCAAGGCTAATGCACGACAACGCAAGGCTAGGCAATGCACGGCTAGGCAAGGAAAGAGTAAAGGAAGGAGAGGAAGGCAAGGCAAAGCAAGGCAAGGCAAGTGTAACAAAAGGCAAGGCACGGCAAGGGGAAACAAGGGTAAGGCACGGCAACGCACGGCTAGGCAATGCACGGCCAAGCAAGGAAAGGGTAACGCAAGGCAAGGCACGGTCAGGCGAGCCAAGGCTAATGCACGACAACGCAAGGCTAGGCAGTGCACGGCTAGGCAAGGAAAGAGTAACGGAAGGAAAGGAATTCAAGGCAAAGTAAGGCAAGGCAAGTGTAACGGAAGACACGGCACAGCAAGGGGAAACAAGGCTAAGGCAAGACAACGCACGGCTAGGCAATGCACGGCAAGGGAAGGAAAGGGTAACGCAAGGCAAGGCACGGTCAGGCGAGGCAAGGCTAATGCACGACAACGCAAGGCTAGGCAATGCACGGCTAGGCAAGGAAAGAGTAACGGAAGGAAAGGAAGGCAAAGCAAAGCAAGGCAAGGCAAGTGTAACAAAAGGCACGGCACGGCAAGGGGAAACAAGGGTAAGGCACGACAACGCAAGGCTAGGCAGTGCACGGCAAGGCAAGGAAAGGGTAACGAAAGGCAAGGTACGGTGAGGCAAGGGAAGGCTAATGCACGACAACGCAAGGCTAGGCAGTGCACGGCTAGGCAAGGAAAGAGTAACGGAAGGAAAGGAAGGCAAGGCAAAGAAAGGCAAGGCAAGTGTAACGGAAGGAATGGCACAGCAAGGGGAAACAAGGCTAAGGCACGACAACGCACGGCTAGGCAGTGCACGGCTAGGCAAGGAAAGAGTAACGGAAGGAAAGAAAGGCAAGGGAAAGCAAGGGAAGGCAAGGCTAACGGAAGGAACGGCACGGTACGGGGAAACAAGGCTAAGGCACGACAACGCAGGACTAGGCAATGCACGGCAATGCAAAGAAAGGGTAACGCAAGGCAAGGCACGGTCAAGCGACGCAAGGCTAAGGCACGACAACGCAAGGCTAGGCAATGCACGGAAGGTAAGTAAAGAGTAACGGAAGGCAATGAAGGCAAGGGAAAGCAAGGGTAGGCAAGGGCAACGGACGGAACGGCACGTTAAGGGGAAAGAAGCCTAAGGCACGACAACGCAGGACTAGGCAATGCACGGCAAGGCAAGGAAAGGGTAACGCAAGGCAAGGCACGGTCAGGCGAGGCAACGCTAATGCACGAAAAAGCACGGCTAGGCAATGCACGGCAAGGCAAGGAAAGGGTAACGCAAGGCAAGGCACGGTCAGGCGAGGCAAGGCTAATGCACGACAACGCAAGGCTAGGCAATGCACGGCAAGGCAAGGAAAGAGTAACGCAAGGCAATGCACGGTCAGGCGAGGCAAGGCTAAGGCACGACAACGCAAGGCTAGGCAATGCACGGCTAGGCAAGGAAAGAGTAACGGAAGGAGAGGAAGGCAAGGCAAAGCAAGGCAAGGCAACTGTAACAAAAGGCAAGGCACGGCAAGGGGAAACAAGGGTAAGGCACGGCAACGCACGGCTAGGCAATGCACGGCCAAGCAAGGAAAGGGTAACGCAAGGCAAGGCACGGTGAGGAAAGGCAAGGCTAATGCACGACAATGCAGGGCTAGGCAATGCACGGCAAGGCAAGGAAAGCATAACGCAAGGCAAGGCACGGTCAGGCGAGGCAAGGCTAATGCACGACAACGCAAGGCTAGGCAGTGCTCGGCAAGGCAAGGAAAGAGTAACGGAAGGAAAGAAAGGCAAGGGAAAGCAAGGGAAGGCAAGGGTAACGGAAGGAACGGCACGGTAAGGGGAAACAAGGCTAAGGCACGACAACGCAAGACTAGGCAATGCACGGCAAGGCAAGGAAAGGGTAACGCAAGGCAAGGCACGGTCAGGCGAGGCAAGGCTAAGGCAGGACAACGCAAGGCTAGGCAATGCACGGAAGGCAAGCAAAGAGTAACGGAAGGCAAGGAAGGCAAGGGAAGGCAAAGGTAAAGGAAGGAACGGCACGGTAAGCGGAAACAAGGCTAAGGCACGACAACGCACGGCTAGGCAGTGCACGGCTAGGCAAGGAAAGGGAAGGAAAGGAAGGCAAGGCAAAGTAAGGCAAGGCACGTGTAACGGAAGAAACGGCACAGCAAGGGGAAACAAGGCTAAGGCAAGACAACGCACGGCTAGGCAATGCACGGCAAGGGAAGGAAAGGGTAACGCAAGGCAAGGCACGGTCAGGCGAGGCAAGGCTAATGCACGACAACGCAAGGCTAGGCAATGCACGGCTAGGCAAGGAAAGAGTAACGGAAGGAAAGGAAGGCAAAGCAATGCAAGGCAAGGCAAGTGTAACAAAAGGCACGGCACGGCAAGGGGAAACAAGGGTAAGGCACGACAACGCAAGGCTAGGCAGTGCACGGCAAGGCAAGGAAAGGGTAACGCAAGGCAAGGTACGGTTAGGCAAGGGAAGGCTAATGCACGACAACGCAAGGCTAGGCAATGCACAGCTAGGCAAGGAAAGAGTAACGGAAGGAAAGGAAGGCAAGGCAAAGAAAGGCAAGGCAAGTGTAACGGAAGGAACGGCACAGCAAGGGGAAACAAGGCTAAGGCACGACAACGCACGGCTAGGCAGTGCACGGCTAGGCAAGGAAAGAGTAACGGAAGGAAAGAAAGGCAAGGGAAAGCAAGGGAAGGCAAGGCTAACGGAAGGAACGGCACGGTACGGGGAAACAAGGCTAAGGCACGACAACGCAGGACTAGGCAATGCACGGCAAGGCAAAGAAAGGGTAACGCAAGGCAAGGCACGGTCTGGCGACGCAAGGCTAAGGCACGACAACGCAAGGCTAGGCAATGCACGGAAGGTAAGTAAAGAGTAACGGAAGGCAAGGAAGGCAAGGGAAAGCAAGGGTAGGCAAGGGCAACGGACGGAACGGCACGTTAAGGGGAAACAAGCCTAAGGCACAACAACGCAGGACTAGGCAATGCACGGCAAGGCAAGGAAAGGTTAACGCAAGGCAAGGCACGGTCAGGCCAGGCAAGGCTAATGCACGACAACGCAAGGCTAGGCAATGCACGGCAAGGCAAGGAAAGAGTAACGCAAGGCAATGCACGGTCAGGCGAGGCAAGGCTAAGGCACGACAACGCAAGGCTAGGCAGTGCTCGGCAAGGCAAGGAAAGAGTAACGGAAGGAAAGAAAGGCAAGGGAAAGCAAGGGTAGGCAAGGGCAACGGACGGAACGGCACGTTAAGGGGAAACAAGCCTAAGGCACGACAACGCAGGACTAGGCAATGCACGGCAAGGCAAAGAAAGCGTAACGCAAGGCAAGGCACGTTCAGGCGAGGCAAGGCTAATGGACGACAACGCAAGGCTAGGCAATGCACGGCTAGGCAAGGAAAGAGTAACGGAAGGAGAGGAAGGCAAGGCAAAGCAAGGCAAGGCAAGTGTAACAAAAGGCAAGGCACGGCAAGGGGAAACAAGGGTAAGGCACGGCAACGCACGGCTAGGCAATGCACGGCCAAGCAAGGAAAGGGTAACGAAAGGCAAGGCACGGTGAGGAAAGGCAAGGCTAATGCACGACAATGCAGGGCTAGGCAATGCACGGCAAGGTAAGGAAAGGATAACGCAAGGCAAGGCACGGTCAGGCGAGGCAAGGCTAATGCACGACCACGCAAGGCTAGGCAGTGCTCGGCAAGGCAAGGAAAGAGTAACGGAAGGAAAGAAAGGCAAGGGAAAGCAAGGGAAGGCAAGGGTAACGGAAGGAACGGCACGGTAAGGGGAAACAAGGCTAAGGCACGACAACGCAGGATTAGGCAATGCACGGCAAGGCAAAGAAAGGGTAACGCAAGGCAAGGCACGGTCAGGCGAGGCAAGGCTAAGGCAGGACAACGCAAGGCTAGGCAATGCACGGAAGGCAAGCAAAGAGTAACGGAAGGCAAGGAAGGCAAGGGAAGGCAAAGGTAAAGGAAGGAACGGCACGGTAAGCGGAAACAAGGCTAAGGCACGACAACTCAGGACTAGGCAATGCAAGGCAAGGCAAGGAAGGGGTAACGCAAGGCAAGGCACGGTCAGGCGAGGCAAGGCTAATGCACGACAACGCAAGGCTAGGCAATGCACGGCTAGGGAAGGAAAGAGTAACGGAAGGAAAGGAAGGCAAGGCAAAGAAAGGCAAGGCAAGTGTAACGGAAGGAACTGCACAGCAAGGGGAAACAAGGCTAAGGCACGACAACGCACGGCTAGGCAGTGCACGGCTAGGCAGGGAAAGAGTAACGGAAGGAAAGAAAGGCAAGGGAAAGCAAGGGAAGGCAAGGCTAACGGAAGGAACGGCACGGTACGGGGAAACAAGGCTAAGGCACGACAACGGAGGACTAGGCAATGCACGGCAAGGCAAAGAAAGGGTAACGCAAGGCAAGGCACGGTCAGGCGACGCAAGGCTAAGGCACGACAACGCAAGGCTAGGCAATGCACGGAAGGTAAGTTAAGAGTAACGGAAGGCAAGGAAGGCAAGGGAAAGCAAGGGTAGGCAAGGGCAACGGACGGAACGGCACGTTAAGGGGAAACAAGCCTAAGGCACGACAACGCAGGACTAGGCAATGCCCGGCAAGGCAAGGAAAGGGTAACGCAAGGCAATGCACGGTCAGGCGAGGCAAGGCTAATGCACGACAACGCAAGGCTAGGCAGTGCTCGGCAAGGCAAGGAAAGAGTAACGGAAGGAAAGAAAGGCAAGGGAAAGCAAGGGAAGGCAAGGGTAACGGAAGGAACTGCACGGTAAGGGGAAACAAGGCTAAGGCACGACAACGCAGGACTAGGCAATGCACGGCAAGGCAAAGAAAGGGTAACGCAAGGCAAGGCACGGTCAGGCGAGGCAAGGCTAATGCACGACAACGCAAGGCTAGGCAATGCACGGCTAGGCAAGGAAAGAGTAACGGAAGGAGAGGAAGGCAAGGCAAAGCAAGGGAAGGCAAGTGTAACAAAAGGCAAGGCACGGCAAGGGGAAACAAGGGTAAGGCACGGCAACGCACGGCTAGGCAATGCACGGCCAAGAAAGGAAAGGGTAACGCAAGGCAAGGCACGGTGAGGAAAGGCAAGGCTAATGCACTACAATGCAGGGCTAGGCAATGCACGGCAAGGCAAGGAAAGCATAACGCAAGGCAAGGCACGGTCAGGCGAGGCAAGGCTAATGCACGACAACGCAAGGCTAGGCAGTGCTCGGCAAGGCAAGGAAAGAGTAACGGAAGGAAAGAAAGGCAAGGGAAAGCAAGGGAAGGCAAGGGTAACCGAAGGAACGGCACGGTAAGGGGAAACAAGGCTAAGGCACGACAACGCAGGACTAGGCAATGCACGGCAAGGCAAAGAAAGGGTAACGCAAGGCAAGGCACGGTCAGGCGAGGCAAGGCTAATGCACGACAACGCAAGGGAGGCAATGCACGGCTAGGCAAGGAAAGAGTAACGGAAGGAGAGGAAGGCAAGGCAAAGCAAGGCAAGGCAAGTGTAACAAAAGGCAAGGCACGGCAAGGGGAAACAAGGGTAAGGCACGGCAACGCACGGCTAGGCAATGCACGGCCAAGCAAGGAAAGGGTAACGCAAGGCAAGGCACGGTCAGGCGAGGCAAGGCTAATGCACGACAACGCAAGGCTAGGCAATGCACGGCAAGGCAAGGAAAGGGTAACGCAAGGCAATGCACGGTCAGGCGAGGCAAGGCTAATGCACGACAACGCAAGGCTAGGCAGTGCTCGGCAAGGCAAGGAAAGAGTAACGGAAGGAAAGAAAGGCAAGGGAAAGCAAGGGAAGGCAAGGCTAACGGAAGGAACGGCACGGTACGGGGAAACAAGGCTAAGGCACGACAACGCAGGACTAGGCAATGCACGGCAAGGCAAAGAAAGGGTAACGCAAGGCAAGGCACGGTCAGGCGACGCAAGGCTAAGGCACGACAACGCAAGGCTAGGCAATGCACGGAAGGTAAGTTAAGAGTAACGGAAGGCAAGGAAGGCAAGGGAAAGCAAGGGTAGGCAAGGGCAACGGACGGAACGGCACGTTAAGGGGAAACAAGCCTAAGGCACGACAACGCAGGACTAGGCAATGCCCGGCAAGGCAAGGAAAGGGTAACGCAAGGCAATGCACGGTCAGGCGAGGCAAGGCTAATGCACGACAACGCAAGGCTAGGCAATGCACGGCTAGGCAAGGAAAGAGTAACGGAAGGAGAGGAAGGCAAGGCAAAGCAAGGCAAGGCAAGTGTAACAAAAGGCAAGGCACGGCAAGGGGAAACAAGGGTAAGGCACGGCAACGCACGGCTAGGCAATGCACGGCCAAGCAAGGAAAGGGTAACGCAAGGCAAGGCACGGTGAGGAAAGGCAAGGCTAATGCACTACAATGCAGGGCTAGGCAATGCACGGCAAGGCAAGGAAAGCATAACGCAAGGCAAGGCACGGTCAGGCGAGGCAAGGCTAATGCACGACAACGCAAGGCTAGGCAGTGCTCGGCAAGGCAAGGAAAGAGTAACGGAAGGAAAGAAAGGCAAGGGAAAGCAAGGGAAGGCAAGGGTAACGGAAGGAACGGCACGGTAAGGGGAAACAAGGCTAATGCACGACAACGCAAGGCTAGGCAATGCACGGCAAGGCAAAGAAAGGGTAACGCAAGGCAAGGCACGGTCAGGCGAGGCAAGGCTAATGCACGACAACGCAAGGCTAGGCAATGCACGGCTAGGCAAGGAAAGAGTAACGGAAGGAGAGGAAGGCAAGGCAAAGCAAGGCAAGGCAAGTGTAACAAAAGGCAAGGCACGGCAAGGGGAAACAAGGGTAAGGCACGGCAACGCACGGCTAGGCAATGCACGGCCAAGCAAGGAAAGGGTAACGCAAGGCAAGGCATGGTGAGGAAAGGCAAGGCTAATGCACGACAATGCAGGGCTAGGCAATGCACGGCAAGGCAAGGAAAGCATAACGCAAGGCAAGGCACGGTCAGGCGAGGCAAGGCTAATGCACGACAACGCAAGGCTAGGCAGTGCTCGGCAAGGCAAGGAAAGAGTAAGGGAAGGAAAGAAAGGCAAGGGAAAGCAAGGGAAGGCAAGGGTAACGGAAGGAACGGCACGGTAAGGGGAAACAAGGCTAAGGCACGACAACGCAGGACTAGGCAATGCACGGCAAGGCAAAGAAAGGGTAACGCAAGGCAAGGCACGGTCAGGCGAGGCAAGGCTAATGCACGACAACGCAAGGCTAGGCAATGCACGGCTAGGCAAGGAAAGAGTTACGGAAGGAGAGGAAGGCAAGGAAAGCAAGGCAATGCAAGTGTAACAAAAGGCAAGGCACGGCAAGGGGAAACAAGGGTAAGGCACGGCAACGCACGGCTAGGCAATGCACGGCCAAGCAAGGAAAGGGTAACGCAAGGCAAGGCACGGTCAGGCGAGCCAAGGCTAAGGCACGACAACGCAAGGCTAGGCAGTGCACGGCTAGGCAAGGAAAGAGTAACGGAAGGAAAGGAAGGCAAGGCAAAGTAAGGCAAGGCAAGTGTAACGGAAGAAACGGCACAGCAAGGGGAAACAAGGCTAAGGCAAGACAACGCACGGCTAGGCAATGCACGGCAAGGGAAGGAAAGGGTAACGCAAGGCAAGGTACGCTGAGGCAAGGGAAGGCTAATGCACGACAACGCAAGGCTAGGCAGTGCACGGCTAGGCAAGGAAAGAGTAACGGAAGGAAAGGAAGGCAAGGCAAAGAAAGGCAAGGCAAGTGTAACGGAAGGAACGGCACAGCAAGGGGAAACAAGGCTAAGGCACGACAACGCACGGCTAGGCAGTGCTCGGCAAGGCAAGGAAAGAGTAACGGAAGGAAAGAAAGGCAAGGGAAAGCAAGGGAAGGCAAGGGTAACGGAAGGAACGGCACGGTAAGGGGAAACAAGGCTAAGGCACCACAACGCAGGACTAGGCAATGCACGGCAAGGCAAAGAAAGCGTAACGCAAGGCAAGGCACGGTCAGGCGAGGCAAGGCTAATGCACGACAACGCAAGGCTAGGCAATGCACGGCTAGGCAAGGAAAGAGTAACGGAAGGAGAGGAAGGCAAGGCAAAGCAAGGCAAGGCAAGTGTAACAAAAGGCAAGGCAAGGCAAGGGGAAACAATGGTAAGGCACGGCAACGCACGGCTAGGCAATGCACGGCCAAGCAAGGAAAGGGTAACGCAAGGCAAGGCACGGTGAGGAAAGGCAAGGCTAATGCACGACAATGCAGGGCTAGGCAATGCACGGCAAGGCAAGGAAAGCATAACGCAAGGCAAGGCACGGTCAGGCGAGGCAAGGCTAATGCACGACAACGCAAGGCTTGGCAGTGCTCGGCAAGGCAAGGAAAGAGTAAGGGAAGGAAAGAAAGGCAAGGGAAAGCAAGGGAAGGCAAGGGTAACGGAAGGAACGGCACGGTAAGGGGAAACAAGGCTAAGGCACGACAACGCAGGATTAGGCAATGCACGGCAAGGCAAGGAAAGGGTAACGCAAGGCAAGGCACGGTCAGGCGAGGCAAGGCTAATGCACGACAACGCAAGGCTAGGCAATGCACGGCAAGGCAAGGAAAGGGTAACGCAAGGCAATGCACGGTCAGGCGAGGCAAGGCTAATGCACGACAACGCAAGGCTAGGCAGTGCTCGGCAAGGCAAAGAGAGAGTAACGGAAGGAAAGAAAGGCAAGGGAAAGCAAGGGAAGGCAAGGGTAACGGAAGGAACGGCACGGTAAGGGGAAACAAGGCTAAGGCACGACAACGCAGGACTAGGCAATGCACGGCAAGGCAAGGAAAGGGTAACGCAAGGCAAGGCACGGTCAGGCGAGGCAAGGCTAATGCACGACAACGCAAGGCTAGGCAGTGCTCGGCAAGGCAAGGAAAGAGTAACGGAAGGAAATAAAGGCAAGGGAAAGCAAGGGAAGGCAAGGGTAACGGAAGGAACGGCACGGTAAGGGGAAAGAAGGCTAAGGCACGACAACGCAGGACTAGGCAATGCACGGCAAGGCAAGGAAAGGGTAACGCAAGGCAAGGCACGGTCAGGCGAGGCAAGGCTAAGGCAGGACAACGCAAGGCTAGGCAATGCACGGAAGGCAAGCAAAGAGTAACGGAAGGCAAGGAAGGCAAGGGAAGGCAAAGGTAAAGGAAGGAACGGCACGGTAAGCGGAAACAAGGCTAAGGCACGACAACGCACGGCTAGGCAGTGCACGGCTAGGCAAGGAAAGGGAAGGAAAGGAAGGCAAGGCAAAGTAAGGCAAGGCACGTGTAACGGAAGAAACGGCACAGCAAGGGGAAACAAGGCTAAGGCAAGACAACGCACGGCTAGGCAATGCACGGCAAGGGAAGGAAAGGGTAACGCAAGGCAAGGCACGGTCAGGCGAGGCAAGGCTAATGCACGACAACGCAAGGCTAGGCAATGCACGGCTAGGCAAGGAAAGAGTAACGGAAGGAAAGGAAGGCAAAGCAATGCAAGGCAAGGCAAGTGTAACAAAAGGCACGGCACGGCAAGGGGAAACAAGGGTAAGGCACGACAACGCAAGGCTAGGCAGTGCACGGCAAGGCAAGGAAAGGGTAACGCAAGGCAAGGTACGGTGAGGCAAGGGAAGGCTAATGCACGACAACGCAAGGCTAGGCAGTGCACAGCTAGGCAAGGAAAGAGTAACGGAAGGAAAGGAAGGCAAGGCAAAGAAAGGCAAGGCAAGTGTAACGGAAGGAACGGCACAGCAAGGGGAAGCAAGGCTAATGCACGACAACGCAAGGCTAGGCAGTGCTCGGCAAGGCAAGGAAAGAGTAACGGAAGGAAAGAAAGGCAAGGGAAAGCAAGGGAAGGCAAGGGTAACGGAAGGAACGGCACGGTAAGGGGAAACAAGGCTAAGGCACGACAACGCAGGACTAGGCAATGCACGGCAAGGCAAAGAAAGCGTAACGCAAGGCAAGGCACGGTCAGGCGAGGCAAGGCTAATGCACGACAACGCAAGGCTAGGCAATGCACGGCTAGGCAAGGAAAGAGTAACGGAAGGAGAGGAAGGCAAGGCAAAGCAAGGCAAGGCAAGTGTAACAAAAGGCAAGGCAAGGCAAGGGGAAACAAGGGTAAGGCACGGCAACGCACGGCTAGGCAATGCACGGCCAAGCAAGGAAAGGGTAACGCAAGGCAAGGCACGGTGAGGAAAGGCAAGGCTAATGCACGACAATGCAGGGCTAGGCAATGCACGGCAAGGCAAGGAAAGCATAACGCAAGGCAAGGCACGGTCAGGCGAGGCAAGGCTAATGCACGACAACGCAAGGCTTGGCAGTGCTCGGCAAGGCAAGGAAAGAGTAAGGGAAGGAAAGAAAGGCAAGGGAAAGCAAGGGAAGGCAAGGGTAACGGAAGGAACGGCACGGTAAGGGGAAACAAGGCTAAGGCACGACAACGCAGGATTAGGCAATGCACGGCAAGGCAAGGAAAGGGTAACGCAAGGCAAGGCATGGTCAGGCGAGGCAAGGCTAAGGCAGGGCAACGCAAGGCAAGGCAATGCACGGAAATCAAGCAAAGAGTAACGGAAGGCAAGGAAGGCAAGGGAAGGCAAAGGTAAAGGAAGGAACGGCACGGTAAGCGGAAACAAGGCTAAGGCACGACAACTCAGGACTAGGCAATGCAAGGCAAGGCAAGGAAAGGGTAACGCAAGGCAAGGCACGGTCAGGCGAGGCAAGGCTAATGCACGACAACGCAAGGCTAGGCAATGCACGGCTAGGCAAGGAAAGAGTAATGGAAGGAAAGGAAGGCAAGGCAAAGAAAGGCAAGGCAAGTGTAACGGAAGGAACGGCACAGCAAGGGGAAACAAGGCTAAGGCACGACAACGCACGGCTAGGCAGTGCACGGCTAGGCAAGGAAAGAGTAACGAAAGGAAAGAAAGGCAAGGGAAAGCAAGGGAAGGCAAGGCTAACGGAAGGAACGGCACGGTACGGGGAAACAAGGCTAAGGCACGACAACGCAGGACTAGGCAATGCACGGCAAGGCAAAGAAAGGGTAACGCAAGGCAAGGCAGGGTCAGGCGACGCAAGGCTAAGGCACGACAACGCAAGGCTAGGCAATGCACGGAAGGTAAGTAAAGAGTAACGGAAGGCATGGAAGGCAAGGGAAAGCAAGGGTAGGCAAGGGCAACGGACGGAACGGCACGTTAAGGGGAAACAAGCCTAAGGCACGACAACGCAGGACTAGGCAATGCACGGCAAGGCAAGGAAAGGGTAACGCAAGGCAAGGCACGGTCAGGCGAGGCAACGCTAATCCACGAAAAAGCACGGCTAGGCAATGCACGGCAAGGCAAGGAAAGGGTAACGCAAGGCAAGGCACGGTCAGGTGAGGCAAGGCTAATGCACGACAACGCAAGGCTAGGCAATGCACGGCAAGGCAAGGAAAGGGTAACGCAAGGCAATGCACGGTCAGGCGAGGCAAGGCTAATGCACGACAACGCAAGGCTAGGCAGTGCTCGACAAGGCAAGGAAAGAGTAACGGAAGGAGAGGAAGGCAAGGCAAAGCAAGGCAAGGCAAGTGTAACAAAAGGCAAGGAACGGTAAGGGGAAACAAGGGTAAGGCACGGCAACGCACGGCTAGGCAATGCACGGCCAAGCAAGGAAAGGGTAACGCAAGGCAAGGCACGGTGAGGAAAGGCAAGGCTAATGCACGACAATGCAGGGCTAGGCAATGCACGGCAAGGCAAGGAAAGCATAACGCAAGGCAAGGCACGGTCAGGCGAGGCAAGGCTAATGCACGACAACGCAACGGTAGGCAGTGTTCGGCAAGGCAAGGAAAGAGTAACGGAAGGAAAGAAAGGAAAGGGAAAGCAAGGGAAGGCAAGGGTAACGGAAGCAACGGCACGGTAAGGGGAAACAAGGCTAAGGCACGACAACGCAGGACTAGGCAATGCACGGCAAGGCAAGGAAAGGGTAACGCAAGGCAAGGCACGGTCAGGCGAGGCAACGCTAATGCACGAAAAAGCACGGCTAGGCAATGCACGGCAAGGCAAGGAAAGGGTAACGCAAGGCAAGGCACGGTCAGGCGAGGCAAGGCTAATGCACGACAACGCAAGGCTAGGCAATGCACGGCAAGGCAAGGAAAGGGTAACGCAAGGCAATGCACGGTCAGGCGAGGCAAGGCTAATGCACGACAACGCAAGGCTAGGCAGTGCTCGGCAAGGCAAAGAGAGAGTAACGGAAGGAAAGAAAGGCAAGGGAAAGCAAGGGAAGGCAAGGGTAACGGAAGGAACGGCACGGTAAGGGGAAACAAGGCTAAGGCACGACAACGCAGGACTAGGCAATGCACGGCAAGGCAAAGAAAGGGTAACCCAAGGCAAGGCACGGTCAGGCGAGGCAAGGCTAATGCACGACAACGCAAGGCTAGGCAATGCACGGCTAGGCAAGGAAAGAGTAACGGAAGGAGAGGAAGGCAAGGCAAAGCAAGGCAAGGCAAGTGTAACAAAAGGCAAGGCACGGCAAGGGGAAACAAGGGTAAGGCACGGCAACGCACGGCTAGGCAATGCACGTTCAAGCAAGGAAAGGGTAACGCAAGGCAAGGCACGGTGAGGAAAGGCAAGGCTAATGCACGACAATGCAGGGCTAGGCAATGCACGGCAAGTCAAGGAAAGGGTAACGCAAGGCAAGGCACGGTCAGGCGAGGCAAGGCTAATGCACGACAACGCAAGGCTAGGCAGTGCTCGGCAAGGCAAGGAAAGAGTAACAGAAGGAAAGAAAGGCAAGGGAAAGCAAGGGAAGGCAAGGGTAACGGAAGGAACGGCACGGTAAGGGGAAACAAGGCTAAGGCACGACAACGCAGGACTAGGCAATGCACGGCAAGGCAAGGAAAGGGTAACGCAAGGCAAGGCACGGTCAGGCGAGGCAAGGCTAAGGCAGGACAACGCAAGGCTAGGCAATGCACGGAAGGCAAGCAAAGAGTAACGGAAGGCAAGGAAGGCAAGGGAAGGCAAAGGTACAGGAAGGAACGGCACGGTAAGCGGAATCAAGGCTAAGGCACGACAACGCAAGGCTAGGCAATGCACGGCTAGGCAAGGAAAGGGAAGGAAAGGAAGGCAAGGCAAAGTAAGGCAAGGCACGTGTAACGGAAGAAACGGCACAGCAAGGGGAAACAAGGCTAAGGCAAGACAACGCAGGGCTAGGCAATGCACGGCAAGGGAAGGAAAGGGTAACGCAAGGCAAGGCACGGTCAGGCGAGGCAAGGCTAATGCACGACAACGCAAGGCTAGGCAATGCACGGCTAGGCAAGGAAAGAGTAACGGAAGGAAAGGAAGGCAAAGCAATGCAAGGCAAGGCAAGTGTAACAAAAGGCACGGCACGGCAAGGGGAAACAAGGGTAAGGCACGACAACGCAAGGCTAGGCAGTGCACGGCAAGGCAAGGAAAGGGTAACGCAAGGCAAGGTACGGTGAGGCAAGGGAAGGCTAATGCACGACAACGCAAGGCTAGGCAGTGCACAGCTAGGCAAGGAAAGAGTAACGGAAGGAAAGGAAGGCAAGGCAAAGAAAGGCAAGGCAAGTGTAACGGAAGGAACGGCACAGCAAGGGGAAACAAGGCTAAGGCACGACAACGCACGGCTAGGCAGTGCACGGCTAGGCAAGGAAAGAGTAACGGAAGGAAAGAAAGGCAAGGGAAAGCAAGGGAAGGCAAGGCTAACGGAAGGAACGGCACGGTACGGGGAAACAAGGCTAAGGCACGAAAACGCAGGACTAGGCAATGCACGGCAAGGCAAAGAAAGGGTAACGCAAGGCAAGGCACGGTCAGGCGACGCAAGGCTAAGGCACGACAACGCAAGGCTAGGCAATGCACGGAAGGTAAGTAAAGAGTAACGGAAGGCAAGGAAGGCAAGGGAAAGCAAGGGTAGGCAAGGGCAACGGACGGAACGGCACGTTAAGGGGAAACAAGCATAAGGCACGACAACGCAGGACTAGGCAATGCACGGCAAGGCAAGGAAAGGGTAACGCAAGGCAAGGCACGGTCAGGCGAGGCAACGCTAATGCACGAAAAAGCACGGCTAGGCAATGCACGGCAAGGCAAGGAAAGGGTAACGCAAGGCAAGGCACGGTCAGGCGAGGCAAGGCTAATGCACGACAACGCAAGGCTAGGCAATGCACGGCAAGGCAAGGAAAGAGTAACGCAAGGCAATGCACGGTCAGGCGAGGCAAGGCTAAGGCACGACAACGCAAGGCTAGGCAGTGCTCGGCAAGGCAAGGAAAGAGTAACGGAAGGAAAGAAAGGCAAGGGAAAGCAAGGGAAGTCAAGGGTAACGGAAGGAACGGCACGGTAAGGGGACACAAGGCTAAGGCACGACAACGCAGGACTAGGCAATGCACGGCAAGGCAAAGAAAGCGTAACGCAAGGCAAGGCACGGTCAGGCGAGGCAAGGCTAATGCACGACAACGCAAGGCTAGGCAATGCACGGCTAGGCAAGGAAAGAGTAACGGAAGGAGAGGAAGGCAAGGCAAAGCAAGGCAAGGCAAGTGTAACAAAAGGCAAGGCACGGCAAGGGGAAACAAGGGTAAGGCACGGCAACGCACGGCTAGGCAATGCACGGCCAAGCAAGGAAAGGGTAACGCAAGGCAAGGCACGGTGAGGAAAGGCAAGGCTAATGCACGACAATGCAGGGCTAGGCAATGCACGGCAAGGTAAGGAAAGCATAACGCAAGGCAAGGCACGGTCAGGCGAGGCAAGGCTAATGCACGACAACGCAAGGCTAGGCAGTGCTCGGCAAGGCAAGGAAAGAGTAACGGAAGGAAAGAAAGGCAAGGGAAAGCAAGGGAAGGCAAGGGTAACGGAAGGAACGGCACGGTAAGGGGAAACAAGGCTAAGGCACGACAACGCAGGATTAGGCAATGCACGGCAAGGCAAGGAAAGGGTAACGCAAGGCAAGGCACGGTCAGGCGAGGCAAGGCTAAGGCAGGACAACGCAAGGCTAGGCAATGCACGGAAGGCAAGCAAAGAGTAACGGAAGGCAAGGAAGGCAAGGGAAGGCAAAGGTAAAGGAAGGAACGGCACGGTAAGCGGAAACAAGGCTAAGGCACGACAACTCAGGACTAGGCAATGCAAGGCAAGGCAAGGAAAGGGTAACGCAAGGCAAGGCACGGTCAGGCGAGGCAAGGCTAATGCACGACAACGCAAGGCTAGGCAATGCACGGCTAGGCAAGGAAAGAGTAACGGAAGGAAAGGAAGGCAAGGCAAAGAAAGGCAAGGCAAGTGTAACGGAAGGAACGGCACAGCAAGGGGAAACAAGGCTAAGGCACGACAACGCACGGCTAGGCAGTGCACGGCTAGGCAGGGAAAGAATAACGGAAGGAAAGAAAGGCAAGGGAAAGCAAGGGAAGGCAAGGCTAACGGAAGGAACGGCACGGTACGGGGAAACAAGGCTAAGGCACGACAACGCAGGACTAGGCAATGCACGGCAAGGCAAAGAAAGGGTAACGCAAGGCAAGGCACGGTCAGGCGACGCAAGGCTAAGGCACGACAACGCAAGGCTAGGCAATGCACGGAAGGTAAGTTAAGAGTAACGGAAGGCAAGGAAGGCAAGGGAAAGCAAGGGTAGGCAAGAGCAACGGACGGAACGGCACGTTAAGGGGAAACAAGCCTAAGGCACGACAACGCAGGACTAGGCAATGCCCGGCAAGGCAAGGAAAGGGTAACGCAAGGCAATGCACGGTCAGGCGAGGCAAGGCTAATGCACGACAACGCAAGGCTAGGCAGTGCTCGGCAAGGCAAGGAAAGAGTAACGGAAGGAAAGAAAGGCAAGGGAAAGCAAGGGAAGGCAAGGGTAACGGAAGGAACGGCACGGTAAGGGGAAACAAGGCTAAGGCACGACAACGCAGGACTAGGCAATGCACGGCAAGGCAAAGAAAGGGTAACGCAAGGCAAGGCACGGTCAGGCGAGGCAAGGCTAATGCACGACAACGCAAGGCTAGGCAATGCACGGCTAGGCAAGGAAAGAGTAACGGAAGGAGAGGAAGGCAAGTCAAAGCAAGGCAAGGCAAGTGTAACAAAAGGCAAGGCACGGCAAGGGGAAAGAAGGGTAAGGCACGGCAACGCACGGCTAGGCAATGCACGGCCAAGCAAGGAAAGGGTAACGCAAGGCAAGGCACGGTGAGGAAAGGCAAGGCTAATGCACTACAATGCAGGGCTAGGCAATGCACGGCAAGGCAAGGAAAGCATAACGCAAGGCAAGGCACGGTCAGGCGAGGCAAGGCTAATGCACGACAACGCAAGGCTAGGCAGTGCTCGGCAAGGCAAGGAAAGAGTAACGGAAGGAAAGAAAGGCAAGGGAAAGCAAGGGAAGGCAAGGGTAACGGAAGGAACGGCACGGTAAGGGGAAACAAGGCTAAGGCACGACAACGCAGGACTAGGCAATGCACGGCAAGGCAAAGAAAGGGTAACGCAAGGCAAGGCACGGTCAGGCGAGGCAAGGCTAATGCACGACAACGCAAGTCTAGGCAATGCACGGCTAGGCAAGGAAAGAGTAACGGAAGGAGAGGAAGGCAAGGCAAAGCAAGGCAAGGCAAGTGTAACAAAAGGCAAGGCACGGCAAGGGGAAACAAGGGTAAGGCACGGCAACGCACGGCTAGGCAATGCACGGCCAAGCAAGGAAAGGGTAACGCAAGGCAAGGCACGGTCAGGCGAGCCAAGGCTAAGGCACGACAACGCAAGTCTAGGCAGTGCACGGCTAGGCAAGGAAAGAGTAACGGAAGGAAAGGAAGGCAAGGCAAAGTAAGGCAAGGCAAGTGTAACGGAAGAAACGGCACAGCAAGGGGAAACAAGGCTAAGGCAAGACAACGCATGGCTAGGCAGTGCAGGGCAAGGCAAGGAAAGAGTAACGGAAGGAAAGAAAGGCAAGGGAAAGCAAGGGAAGGCAAGGCTAACGGACGGAACGGCACGGTACGGGGAAACAAGGCTAAGGCACGACAACGCAGGACTAGGCAATGCACGGCAAGGCAAAGAAAGGGTAAAGCAAGGCAAGGCACGGTCAGGCGACGCAAGGCTAAGGCACGACAACGCAAGGCTAGGCAATGCACGGAAGGTAAGTAAAGAGTAACGGAAGGCAAGGAAGGCAAGGCAAAGAAAGGCAAGGCAAGTGTAACGGAAGGAACGGCACAGCAAGGGGAAACAAGGCTAAGTCACGACAACGCACGGCTAAGCAGTGCACGGCTAGGCAAGGAAAGAGTAACGGAAGGAAAGAAAGGCAAGGGAAAGCAAGGGAAGGCAAGGCTAACGGAAGGAACGGCACGGTACGGGGAAACAAGGCTAAGGCACGACAACGCAGGACTAGGCAATGCACGGCAAGGCAAAGAAAGGGTAACGCAAGGCAAGGCACGGTCAGGCGACGCAAGGCTAAGGCACGACAACGCAAGGCTAGGCAATGCACGGAAGGTAAGTAAAGAGTAACGGAAGGCAAGGAAGGCAAGGGAAAGCAAGGGAAGGCAAGGGCAACGGACGGAACGGCACGTTAAGGGGAAACAAGCCTAAGGCACGACAACGCAGGACTAGGCAATGCACGGCAAGGCAAGGAAAGGGTAACGCAAGGCAAGGCACGGTCAGGCGAGGCAACGCTAATGCACGAAAAAGCACGGCTAGGCAATGCACGGCAAGGCAAGGAAAGGGTAACGCAAGGCAAGGCACTGTCAGGCGAGCCAAGGCTAATGCACGACAACGCAAGGCTAGGCAATGCACGGCAAGGCAAGGAAAGGGTAACGCAAGGCAATGCACGGTCAGGCGAGGCAAGGCTAAGGCACGACAACGCAAGGCTAGGCAGTGCTCGGCAAGGCAAGGAAAGAGTAACGGAAGGAAAGAAAGGCAAGGGAAAGCAAGGGAAGGCAAGGGTAACGGAAGGAACGGCACGGTAAGGGGAAACAAGGCTAAGGCACGACAACGCAGGACTAGGCAAAGCACGGCAAGGCAAAGAAAGGGTAACGGAAGGAGAGGAAGGCAAGGCAAAGCAAGCCAAGGCAAGTGTAACAAAAGGCAAGGCACGGCAACGGGTAACAAAGGTAAGGCACGGCAACGCACGGCTAGGCAATGCACGGCCAAGCAAGGAAAGGGTAACGCAAGGCAAGGCACGGTGAGGAAAGGCAAGGCTAATGCACGACAATGCAGGGCTAGGCAATGCACGGGAAGGGAAGGAAAGCATAACGCAAGGCAAGGCACGGTCAGGCGAGGCAAGGCTAATGCACGACAACGCAAGGCTAGGCAGTGCTCGGCAAGGCAAGGAAAGAGTAACGGAAGGAAATAAAGGCAAGGGAAAGCAAGGGAAGGCAAGGGTAACGGAAGGAACGGCACGGTAAGGGGAAACAAGGCTAAGGCACGACAACGCAGGACTAGGCAATGCACGGCAAGGCAAAGAAAGCGTAACGCAAGGCAAGGCACGGTCAGGCGAGGCAAGGCTAATGCACGACAACGCAAGGCTAGGCAATGCACGGCTAGGCAAGGAAAGAGTAACGGAAGGAGAGGAAGGCAAGGCAAAGCAAGGCAAGGCAAGTGTAACAAAAGGCAAGGCACGGCAAGGGGAAACAAGGGTAAGGCACGGCAACGCACGGCTAGGCAATGCACGGCCAAGCAAGGAAAGGGTAACGCAAGGCAAGGCACGGTGAGGAAAGGCAAGGCTAATGCACGACAATGCAGGGCTAGGCAAATCACGGCAAGGCAAGGAAAGCATAACGCAAGGCAAGGCACGGTCAGGCGAGGCAAGGCTAATGCACGACAACGCAAGGCTAGGCAGTGCTCGGCAAGGCAAGGAAAGAGTAAGGGAAGGAAAGAAAGGCAAGGGAAAGCAAGGGAAGGCAAGGGTAACGGAAGGAACGGCACGGTAAGGGGAAACAAGGCTAAGGCACGACAACGCAGGATTAGGCAATGCACGGCAAGGCAAGGAAAGGGTAACGCAAGGCAAGGAACGGTCAGGCGAGGCAAGGCTAAGGCAGGACAACGCAAGGCTAGGCAATGCACGGAAGGCAAGCAAAGAGTAACGGAAGGCAAGGAAGGCAAGGGAAGGCAAAGGTAAAGGAAGGAACGGCACGGTAAGCGGAAACAAGGCTAAGGCACGACAACTCAGGACTAGGCAATGCAAGGCAAGGCAAGAAAAGGGTAACGCAAGGCAAGGCACGGTCAGGCGAGGCAAGGCTAATGCACGACAACGCAAGGCTAGGCAATGCACGGCTAGGCTAAGGAAAGAGTAACGGAAGGAAAGGAAGGCAAGGCAAAGAAAGGCAAGGCAAGTGTAACGGAAGGAACGGCACAGCAAGGGGAAACAAGGCTAAGGCACGACAACGCACGGCTAGGCAGTGCACGGCTAGGCAAGGAAAGAGTAACGGAAGGAAAGAAAGGCAAGGGAAAGCAAGGGAAGGCAAGGCTAACGGAAGGAACGGCACGGTAAGGGGAAACAAGGCTAAGGCACGACAACGCAGGACTAGGCAATGCACGGCAAGGCAAAGAAAGGGTAACGCAAGGCAAGGCACGGTCAGGCGAGGCCAGGCTAATGCACGACAACGCAAGGCTAGGCAATGCACGGCTAGGCAAGGAAAGAGTAACGGAAGGAGAGGAAGGCAAGGCAAAGCAAGGCAAGGCAAGTGTAACAAAAGGCAAGGCACGGCAAGGGGAAACAAGGGTAAGGCACGGCAACGCACGGCTAGGCAATGCACGGCCAAGCAAGGAAAGGGTAACGCAAGGCAAGGCACGGTCAGGCGAGGCAAGGCTAATGCACGACAACGCAAGGCTAGGCAATGCACGGCAAGGCAAGGAAAGGGTAACGCAAGGCAATGCACGGTCAGGCGAGGCAAGGCTAATGCACGACAACGCAAGGCTAGGCAGTGCTCGGCAAGGCAAGGAAAGAGTAACGGAAGGAAAGAAAGGCAAGGGAAAGCAAGGGAAGGCAAGGCTAACGGAAGGAACGGCACGGTAAGGGGAAACAAGGCTAAGGCACGACAACGCAGGACTAGGCAATGCACGGCAAGGCAAAGAAAGCGTAACGCAAGGCAAGGCACGGTCAGGCGAGGCAAGGCTAATGCACGACAACGCAAGGCTAGGCAATGCACGGCTAGGCAAGGAAAGAGTAACGGAAGGAGAGGAAGGCAAGGCAAAGCAAGGCAAGGCAAGTGTAACAAAAGGCAAGGCACGGCAAGGGGAAACAAGGGTAAGGCACGGCAACGCACGGCTAGGCAATGCACGGCCAAGCAAGGAAAGGGTAACGCAAGGCAAGGCACGGTGAGGAAAGGCAAGGCTAATGCACGACAATGCAGGGCTAGGCAATGCACGGCAAGGCAAGGAAAGCATAACGCAAGGCAAGGCACGGTCAGGCGAGGCAAGGCTAATGCACGACAACGCAAGGCTAGGCAGTGCTCGGCAAGGCAAGGAAAGAGTAACGGAAGGAAAGAAAGGCAAGGGAAAGCAAGGGAAGGCAAGGGTAACGGAAGGAACGGCACGGTAAGGGGAAACAAGGCTAAGGCACGACAACGCAGGATTAGGCAATGCACGGCAAGGCAAGGAAAGGGTAACGCAAGGCAAGGAACGGTCAGGCGAGGCAAGGCTAAGGCAGGACAACGCAAGGCTAGGCAATGCACGGAAGGCAAGCAAAGAGTAACGGAAGGCAAGGAAGGCAAGGGAAGGCAAAGGTAAAGGAAGGAACGGCACGGTAAGCGGAAACAAGGCTAAGGCACGACAACTCAGGACTAGGCAATGCAAGGCAAGGCAAGAAAAGGGTAACGCAAGGCAAGGCACGGTCAGGCGAGGCAAGGCTAATGCACGACAACGCAAGGATAGGCAATGCACGGCTAGGCAAGGAAAGAGTAACGGAAGGAAAGGAAGGCAAGGCAAAGAAAGGCAAGGCAAGTGTAACGGAAGGAACGGCACAGCAAGGGGAAACAAGGCTAAGGCACGACAACGCACGGCTAGGCAGTGCACGGCTAGGCAAGGAAAGAGTAACGGAAGGAAAGAAAGGCAAGGGAAAGCAAGGGAAAGCAAGGCTAACGGAAGGAACGGCACGGTAAGGGGAAACAAGGCTAAGGCACGACAACGCAGGACTAGGCAATGCACGGCAAGGCAAAGAAAGGGTAACGCAAGGCAAGGCACGGTCAGGCGAGGCAAGGCTAATGCACGACAACGCAAGGCTAGGCAATGCACGGCTAGGCAAGGAAAGAGTAACGGAAGGAGAGGAAGGCAAGGCAAAGCAAGGCAAGGCAAGTGTAACAAAAGGCAAGGCACGGCAAGGGGAAACAAGGGTAAGGCACGGCAACGCACGGCTAGGCAATGCACGGCCAAGCAAGGAAAGGGTAACGCAAGGCAAGGCACGGTGAGGAAAGGCAAGGCTAATGCACGACAATGCAGGGCTAGGCAATGCACGGCAAGGCAAGGAAAGCATAACGCAAGGCAAGGCACGGTCAGGCGAGGCAAGGCTAATGCACGACAACGCAAGGCTAGGCAGTGCTCGGCAAGGCAAGGAAAGAGTAAGGGAAGGAAAGAAAGGCAAGGGAAAGCAAGGGAAGGCAAGGGTAACGGAAGGAACGGCACGGTAAGGGGAAACAAGGCTAAGGCACGACAACGCAGGACTAGGCAATGCACGGCAAGGCAAAGAAAGGGTAACGCAAGGCAAGGCACGGTCAGGCGAGGCAAGGCTAATGCACGACAACGCAAGGCTAGGCAATGCACGGCTAGGCAAGGAAAGAGTTACGGAAGGAGAGGAAGGCAAGGCAAAGCAAGGCAAGGCAAGTGTAACAAAAGGCAAGGCACGGCAAGGGGAAACAAGGGTAAGGCACGGCAACGCACGGCTAGGCAATGCACGGCCAAGCAAGGAAAGGGTAACGCAAGGCAAGGCACGGTCAGGCGAGCCAAGGCTAAGGCACGACAACGCAAGGCTAGGCAGTGCACGGCTAGGCAAGGAAAGAGTAACGGAAGGAAAGGAAGGCAAGGCAAAGTAAGGCAAGGCAAGTGTAACGGAAGAAACGGCACAGCAAGGGGAAACAAGGCTAAGGCAAGACAACGCACGGCTAGGCAATGCACGGCAAGGGAAGGAAAGGGTAACGCAAGGCAAGGCACGGTCAGGCGAGGCAAGGCTAATGCACGACAACGCAAGGCTAGGCAATGCACGGCTAGGCAAGGAAAGAGTAACGGAAGGAGAGGAAGGCAAGGCAAAGCAAGGCAAGGCAAGTGTAACAAAAGGCAAGGCACGGCAAGGGGAAACAAGGGTAAGGCACGGCAACGCACGGCTAGGCAATGCACGGCCAAGCAAGGAAAGGGTAACGCAAGGCAAGGCACGGTCAGGCGAGCCAAGGCTAAGGCACGACAACGCAAGGCTAGGCAGTGCACGGCTAGGCAAGGAAAGAGTAACGGAAGGAAAGGAAGTCAAGGCAAAGTAAGGCAAGGCAAGTATAACGGAAGAAACGGCACAGCAAGGGGAAACAAGGCTAAGGCAAGACAACGCACTGCTAGGCAATGCACGGCAAGGGAAGGAAAGGGTAACGCAAGGCAAGGCACGGTCAGGCGAGGCAAGGCTAATGCACGACAACGCAAGGCTAGGCAATGCACGGCTAGGCAAGGAAAGAGTAACGGAAGGAAAGGAAGGCAAAGCAAAGCAAGGCAAGGCAAGTGTAACAAAAGGCACGGCACGGCAAGGGGAAACAAGGGTAAGGCACGACAACGCAAGGCTAGGCAGTGCACGGCAAGGCAAGGAAAGGGTAACGAAAGGCAAGGTACGGTGAGGCAAGGGAAGGCTAATGCACGACAACGCAAGGCTAGGCAGTGCACGGCTAGGCAAGGAAAGAGTAACGGAAGGAAAGGAAGGCAAGGCAAAGAAAGGCAAGGCAAGTGTAACGGAAGGAACGGCACAGCAAGGGGAAACAAGGCTAAGGCACGACAACGCACGGCTAGGCAGTGCACGGCTAGGCAAGGAAAGAGTAACGGAAGGAAAGAAAGGCAAGGGAAAGCAAGGGAAGGCAAGGCTAACGGAAGGAACGGCACGGTACGGGGAAACAAGGCTAAGGCACGACAACGCAGGACTAGGCAATGCACGGCAATGCAAAGAAAGGGTAACGCAAGGCAAGGCACGGTCAAGCGACGCAAGGCTAAGGCACGACAACGCAAGGCTAGGCAATGCACGGAAGGTAAGTAAAGAGTAACGGAAGGCAATGAAGGCAAGGGAAAGCAAGGGTAGGCAAGGGCAACGGACGGAACGGCACGTTAAGGGGAAACAAGCCTAAGGCACGACAACGCAGGACTAGGCAATGCACGGCAAGGCAAGGAAAGGGTAACGCAAGGCAAGGCACGGTGAGGCGAGGCAACGCTAATGCACGAAAAAGCACGGCTAGGCAATGCACGGCAAGGCAAGGAAAGGGTAACGCAAGGCAAGGCACGGTCAGGCGAGGCAAGGCTAATGCACGACAACGCAAGGCTAGGCAATGCACGGCAAGGCAAGGAAAGAGTAACGCAAGGCAATGCACGGTCAGGCGAGGCAAGGCTAAGGCACGACAACGCAAGGCTAGGCAATGCACGGCTAGGCAAGGAAAGAGTAACGGAAGGAGAGGAAGGCAAGGCAAAGCAAGGCAAGGCAAGTGTAACAAAAGGCAAGGCACGGCAAGGGGAAACAAGGGTAAGGCACGGCAACGCACGGCTAGGCAATGCACGGCCAAGCAAGGAAAGGGTAACGCAAGGCAAGGCACGGTGAGGAAAGGCAAGGCTAATGCACGACAATGCAGGGCTAGGCAATGCACGGCAAGGCAAGGAAAGCATAACGCAGGCAAGGCACGGTCAGGCGAGGCAAGGCTAATGCACGACAACGCAAGGCTAGGCAGTGCTCGGCAAGGCAAGGAAAGAGTAACGGAAGGAAAGAAAGGCAAGGGAAAGCAAGGGAAGGCAAGGGTAACGGAAGGAACGGCACGGTAAGGGGAAACAAGGCTAAGGCACGACAACGCAAGACTAGGCAATGCACGGCAAGGCAAGGAAAGGGTAACGCAAGGCAAGGCACGGTCAGGCGAGGCAAGGCTAAGGCAGGACAACGCAAGGCTAGGCAATGCACGGAAGGCAAGCAAAGAGTAACGGAAGGCAAGGAAGGCAAGGGAAGGCAAAGGTAAAGGAAGGAACGGCACGGTAAGCGGAAACAAGGCTAAGGCACGACAACGCACGGCTAGGCAGTGCACGGCTAGGCAAGGAAAGGGAAGGAAAGGAAGGCAAGGCAAAGTAAGGCAAGGCACGTGTAACGGAAGAAACGGCACAGCAAGGGGAAACAAGGCTAAGGCAAGACAACGCACGGCTAGGCAATGCACGGCAAGGGAAGGAAAGGGTAACGCAAGGCAAGGCACGGTCAGGCGAGGCAAGGCTAATGCACGACAACGCAAGGGTAGGCAATGCACGGCTAGGCAAGGAAAGAGTAACGGAAGGAAAGGAAGGCAAAGCAATGCAAGGCAAGGCAAGTGTAACAAAAGGCACGGCACGGCAAGGGGAAACAAGGGTAAGGCACGACAACGCAAGGCTAGGCAGTGCACGGCAAGGCAAGGAAAGGGTAACGCAAGGCAAGGTACGGTTAGGCAAGGGAAGGCTAATGCACGACAACGCAAGGCTAGGCAATGCACAGCTAGGCAAGGAAAGAGTAACGGAAGGAAAGGAAGGCAAGGCAAAGAAAGGCAAGGCAAGTGTAACGGAAGGAACGGCACAGCAAGGGGAAACAAGGCTAAGGCACGACAACGCACGGCTAGGCAGTGCACGGCTAGGCAAGGAAAGAGTAACGGAAGGAAAGAAAGGCAAGGGAAAGCAAGGGAAGGCAAGGCTAACGGAAGGAACGGCACGGTACGGGGAAACAAGGCTAAGGCACGACAACGCAGGACTAGGCAATGCACGGCAAGGCAAAGAAAGGGTAACGCAAGGCAAGGCACGGTCTGGCGACGCAAGGCTAAGGCACGACAACGCAAGGCTAGGCAATGCACGGAAGGTAAGTAAAGAGTAACGGAAGGCAAGGAAGGCAAGGGAAAGCAAGGGTAGGCAAGGGCAACGGACGGAACGGCACGTTAAGGGGAAACAAGCCTAAGGCACAACAACGCAGGACTAGGCAATGCACGGCAAGGCAAGGAAAGGGTAACGCAAGGCAAGGCACGGTCAGGCCAGGCAAGGCTAATGCACGACAACGCAAGGCTAGGCAATGCACGGCAAGGCAAGGAAAGAGTAACGCAAGGCAATGCACGGTCAGGCGAGGCAAGGCTAAGGCACGACAACGCAAGGCTAGGCAGTGCTCGGCAAGGCAAGGAAAGAGTAACGGAAGGAAAGAAAGGCAAGGGAAAGCAAGGGTAGGCAAGGGCAACGGACGGAACGGCACGTTAAGGGGAAACAAGCCTAAGGCACGACAACGCAGGACTAGGCAATGCACGGCAAGGCAAAGAAAGCGTAAGGCAAGGCAAGGCACGTTCAGGCGAGGCAAGGCTAATGCACGACAACGCAAGGCTAGGCAATGCACGGCTAGGCAAGGAAAGAGTAACGGAAGGAGAGGAAGGCAAGGCAAAGCAAGGCAAGGCAAGTGTAACAAAAGGCAAGGCACGGCAAGGGGAAACAAGGGTAAGGCACGGCAACGCACGGCTAGGCAATGCACGGCCAAGCAAGGAAAGGGTAACGCAAGGCAAGGCACGGTGAGGAAAGGCAAGGCTAATGCACGACAATGCAGGGCTAGGCAATGCACGGCAAGGTAAGGAAAGCATAACGCAAGGCAAGGCACGGTCAGGCGAGGCAAGTCTAATGCACGACAACGCAAGGCTAGGCAGTGCTCGGCAAGGCAAGGAAAGAGTAACGGAAGGAAAGAAAGGCAAGGGAAAGCAAGGGAAGGCAAGGGTAACGGAAGGAACGGCACGGTAAGGGGAAACAAGGCTAAGGCACGACAACGCAGGATTAGGCAATGCACGGCAAGGCAAGGAAAGGGTAACGCAAGGCAAGGCACGGTCAGGCGAGGCAAGGCTAAGGCAGGACAACGCAAGGCTAGGCAATGCACGGAAGGCAAGCAAAGAGTAACGGAAGGCAAGGAAGGCAAGGGAAGGCAAAGGTAAAGGAAGGAACGGCACGGTAAGCGGAAACAAGGCTAAGGCACGACAACTCAGGACTAGGCAATGCAAGGCAAGGCAAGGAAGGGGTAACGCAAGGCAAGGCACGGTCAGGCGAGGCAAGGCTAATGCACGACAACGCAAGGCTAGGCAATGCACGGCTAGGGAAGGAAAGAGTAACGGAAGGAAAGGAAGGCAAGGCAAAGAAAGGCAAGGCAAGTGTAACGGAAGGAACGGCACAGCAAGGGGAAACAAGGCTAAGGCACGACAACGCACGGCTAGGCAGTGCACGGCTAGGCAGGGAAAGAGTAACGGAAGGAAAGAAAGGCAAGGGAAAGCAAGGGAAGGCAAGGCTAACGGAAGGAACGGCACGGTACGGGGAAACAAGGCTAAGGCACGACAACGGAGGACTAGGCAATGCACGGCAAGGCAAAGAAAGGGTAACGCAAGGCAAGGCACGGTCAGGCGACGCAAGGCTAAGGCACGACAACGCAAGGCTAGGCAATTCACGGAAGGTAAGTTAAGAGTAACGGAAGGCAAGGAAGGCAAGGGAAAGCAAGGGTAGGCAAGGGCAACGGACGGAACGGCACGTTAAGGGGAAACAAGCCTAAGGCACGACAACGCAGGACTAGGCAATGCCCGGCAAGGCAAGGAAAGGGTAACGCAAGGCAATGCACGGTCAGGCGAGGCAAGGCTAATGCACGACAACGCAAGGCTAGGCAGTGCTCGGCAAGGCAAGGAAAGAGTAACGGAAGGAAAGAAAGGCAAGGGAAAGCAAGGGAAGGCAAGGGTAACGGAAGGAACTGCACGGTAAGGGGAAACAAGGCTAAGGCACGACAACGCAGGACTAGGCAATGCACGGCAAGGCAAAGAAAGGGTAACGCAAGGCAAGGCACGGTCAGGCGAGGCAAGGCTAATGCACGACAACGCAAGGCTAGGCAATGCACGGCTAGGCAAGGAAAGAGTAACGGAAGGAGAGGAAGGCAAGGCAAAGCAAGGGAAGGCAAGTGTAACAAAAGGCAAGGCACGGCAAGGGGAAACAAGGGTAAGGCACGGCAACGCACGGCTAGGCAATGCACGGCCAAGAAAGGAAAGGGTAACGCAAGGCAAGGCACGGTGAGGAAAGGCAAGGCTAATGCACTACAATGCAGGGCTAGGCAATGCACGGCAAGGCAAGGAAAGCATAACGCAAGGCAAGGCACGGTCAGGCGAGGCAAGGCTAATGCACGACAACGCAAGGCTAGGCAGTGCTCGGCAAGGCAAGGAAAGAGTAACGGAAGGAAAGAAAGGCAAGGGAAAGCAAGGGAAGGCAAGGGTAACCGAAGGAACGGCACGGTAAGGGGAAACAAGGCTAAGGCACGACAACGCAGGACTAGGCAATGCACGGCAAGGCAAAGAAAGGGTAACGCAAGGCAAGGCACGGTCAGGCGAGGCAAGGCTAATGCACGACAACGCAAGGGAGGCAATGCACGGCTAGGCAAGGAAAGAGTAACGGAAGGAGAGGAAGGCAAGGCAAAGCAAGGCAAGGCAAGTGTAACAAAAGGCAAGGCACGGCAAGGGGAAACAAGGGTAAGGCACGGCAACGCACGGCTAGGCAATGCACGGCCAAGCAAGGAAAGGGTAACGCAAGGCAAGGCACGGTCAGGCGAGGCAAGGCTAATGCACGACAACGCAAGGCTAGGCAATGCACGGCAAGGCAAGGAAAGGGTAACGCAAGGCAATGCACGGTCAGGCGAGGCAAGGCTAATGCACGACAACGCAAGGCTAGGCAGTGCTCGGCAAGGCAAGGAAAGAGTAACGGAAGGAAAGAAAGGCAAGGGAAAGCAAGGGAAGGCAAGGCTAACGGAAGGAACGGCACGGTACGGGGAAACAAGGCTAAGGCACGACAACGCAGGACTAGGCAATGCACGGCAAGGCAAAGAAAGGGTAACGCAAGGCAAGGCACGGTCAGGCGACGCAAGGCTAAGGCACGACAACGCAAGGCTAGGCAATGCACGGAAGGTAAGTTAAGAGTAACGGAAGGCAAGGAAGGCAAGGGAAAGCAAGGGTAGGCAAGGGCAACGGACGGAACGGCACGTTAAGGGGAAACAAGCCTAAGGCACGACAACGCAGGACTAGGCAATGCCCGGCAAGGCAAGGAAAGGGTAACGCAAGGCAATGCACGGTCAGGCGAGGCAAGGCTAATGCACGACAACGCAAGGCTAGGCAGTGCTCGGCAAGGCAAGGAAAGAGTAACGGAAGGAAAGAAAGGCAAGGGAAAGCAAGGGAAGGCAATGGTAACGGAAGGAACGGCACGGTAAGGGGAAACAAGGCTAAGGCACGACAACGCAGGACTAGGCAATGCACGGCAAGGCAAAGAAAGGGTAACGCAAGGCAAGGCACGGTCAGGCGAGGCAAGGCTAATGCACGACAACGCAAGGCTAGGCAATGCACGGCTAGGCAAGGAAAGAGTAACGGAAGGAGAGGAAGGCAAGGCAAAGCAAGGCAAGGCAAGTGTAACAAAAGGCAAGGCACGGCAAGGGGAAACAAGGGTAAGGCACGGCAACGCACGGCTAGGCAATGCACGGCCAAGCAAGGAAAGGGTAACGCAAGGCAAGGCACGGTGAGGAAAGGCAAGGCTAATGCACTACAATGCAGGGCTAGGCAATGCACGGCAAGGCAAGGAAAGCATAACGCAAGGCAAGGCACGGTCAGGCGAGGCAAGGCTAATGCACGACAACGCAAGGCTAGGCAGTGCTCGGCAAGGCAAGGAAAGAGTAACGGAAGGAAAGAAAGGCAAGGGAAAGCAAGGGAAGGCAAGGGTAACGGAAGGAACGGCACGGTAAGGGGAAACAAGGCTAAGGCACGACAACGCAGGACTAGGCAATGCACGGCAAGGCAAAGAAAGGGTAACGCAAGGCAAGGCACGGTCAGGCGAGGCAAGGCTAATGCACGACAACGCAAGGCTAGGCAATGCACGGCTAGGCAAGGAAAGAGTAACGGAAGGAGAGGAAGGCAAGGCAAAGCAAGGCAAGGCAAGTGTAACAAAAGGCAAGGCACGGCAAGGGGAAACAAGGGTAAGGCACGGCAACGCACGGCTAGGCAATGCACGGCCAAGCAAGGAAAGGGTAACGCAAGGCAAGGCACGGTGAAGAAAGGCAAGGCTAATGCACGACAATGCAGGGCTAGGCAATGCACGGCAAGGCAAGGAAAGCATAACGCAAGGCAAGGCACGGTCAGGCGAGGCAAGGCTAATGCACGACAACGCAAGGCTAGGCAGTGCTCGGCAAGGCAAGGAAAGAGTAAGGGAAGGAAAGAAAGGCAAGGGAAAGCAAGGGAAGGCAAGGGTAACGGAAGGAACGGCACGGTAAGGGGAAACAAGGCTAAGGCACGACAACGCAGGACTAGGCAATGCACGGCAAGGCAAAGAAAGGGTAACGCAAGGCAAGGCACGGTCAGGCGAGGCAAGGCTAATGCACGACAACGCAAGGCTAGGCAATGCACGGCTAGGCAAGGAAAGAGTTACGGAAGGAGAGGAAGGCAAGGAAAGCAAGGCAATGCAAGTGTAACAAAAGGCAAGGCACGGCAAGGGGAAACAAGGGTAAGGCACGGCAACGCACGGCTAGGCAATGCACGGCCAAGCAAGGAAAGGGTAACGCAAGGCAAGGCACGGTCAGGCGAGCCAAGGCTAAGGCACGACAACGCAAGGCTAGGCAGTGCACGGCTAGGCAAGGAAAGAGTAACGGAAGGAAAGGAAGGCAAGGCAAAGTAAGGCAAGGCAAGTGTAACGGAAGAAACGGCACAGCAAGGGGAAACAAGGCTAAGGCAAGACAACGCACGGCTAGGCAATGCACGGCAAGGGAAGGAAAGGGTAACGCAAGGCAAGGTACGGTGAGGCAAGGGAAGGCTAATGCACGACAACGCAAGGCTAGGCAGTGCACGGCTAGGCAAGGAAAGAGTAACGGAAGGAAAGGAAGGCAAGGCAAAGAAAGGCAAGGCAAGTGTAACGGAAGGAACGGCACAGCAAGGGGAAACAAGGGTAAGGCACGACAACGCACGGCTAGGCAGTGCTCGGCAAGGCAAGGAAAGAGTAACGGAAGGAAAGAAAGGCAAGGGAAAGCAAGGGAAGGCAAGGGTAACGGAAGGAACGGCACGGTAAGGGGAAACAAGGCTAAGGCACGACAACTCAGGACTAGGCAATGCACGGCAAGGCAAAGAAAGCGTAACGCAAGGCAAGGCACGGTCAGGCGAGGCAAGGCTAATGCACGACAACGCAAGGCTAGGCAATGCACGGCTAGGCAAGGAAAGAGTAACGGAAGGAGAGGAATGCAAGGCAAAGCAAGGCAAGGCAAGTGTAACAAAAGGCAAGGCAAGGCAAGGGGAAACAAGGGTAAGGCACGGCAACGCACGGCTAGGCAATGCATGGCCAAGCAAGGAAAGGGTAACGCAAGGCAAGGCACGGTGAGGAAAGGCAAGGCTAATGCACGACAATGCAGGGCTAGGCAATGCACGGCAAGGCAAGGAAAGCATAACGCAAGGCAAGGCACGGTCAGGCGAGGCAAGGCTAATGCACGACAACGCAAGGCTTGGCAGTGCTCGGCAAGGCAAGGAAAGAGTAAGGGAAGGAAAGAAAGGCAAGGGAAAGCAAGGGAAGGCAAGGGTAACGGAAGGAACGGCACGGTAAGGGGAAACAAGGCTAAGGCACGACAACGCAGGATTAGGCAATGCACGGCAAGGCAAGGAAAGGGTAACGCAAGGCAAGGCACGGTCAGGCGAGGCAAGGCTAATGCACGACAACGCAAGGCTAGGCAATGCACGGCAAGGCAAGGAAAGGGTAACGCAAGGCAATGCACGGTCAGGCGAGGCAAGGCTAATGCACGACAACGCAAGGCTAGGCAGTGCTCGGCAAGGCAAAGAGAGAGTAACGGAAGGAAAGAAAGGCAAGGGAAAGCAAGGGAAGGCAAGGGTAACGGAAGCAACGGCACGGTAAGGGGAAACAAGGCTAAGGCACGACAACGCAGGACTAGGCAATGCACGGCAAGGCAAGGAAAGGGTAACGCAAGGCAAGGCACGGTCAGGCGAGGCAAGGCTAATGCACGACAACGCAAGGCTAGGCAGTGCTCGGCAAGGCAAGGAAAGAGTAACGGAAGGAAATAAAGGCAAGGGAAAGCAAGGGAAGGCAAGGGTAACGGAAGGAACGGCACGGTAAGGGGAAAGAAGGCTAAGGCACGACAACGCAGGACTAGGCAATGCACGGCAAGGCAAGGAAAGGGTAACGCAAGGCAAGGCACGGTCAGGCGAGGCAAGGCTAAGGCAGGACAACGCAAGGCTAGGCAATGCACGGAAGGCAAGCAAAGAGTAACGGAAGGCAAGGAAGGCAAGGGAAGGCAAAGGTAAAGGAAGGAACGGCACGGTAAGCGGAAACAAGGCTAAGGCACGACAACGCACGGCTAGGCAGTGCACGGCTAGGCAAGGAAAGGGAAGGAAAGGAAGGCAAGGCAAAGTAAGGCAAGGCACGTGTAACGGAAGAAACGGCACAGCAAGGGGAAACAAGGCTAAGGCAAGACAACGCACGGCTAGGCAATGCACGGCAAGGGAAGGAAAGGGTAACGCAAGGCAAGGCACGGTCAGGCGAGGCAAGGCTAATGCACGACAACGCAAGGCTAGGCAATGCACGGCTAGGCAAGGAAAGAGTAACGGAAGGAAAGGAAGGCAAAGCAATGCAAGGCAAGGCAAGTGTAACAAAAGGCACGGCACGGCAAGGGGAAACAAGGGTAAGGCACGACAACGCAAGGCTAGGCAGTGCACGGCAAGGCAAGGAAAGGGTAACGCAAGGCAAGGTACGGTGAGGCAAGGGAAGGCTAATGCACGACAACGCAAGGCTAGGCAGTGCACAGCTAGGCAAGGAAAGAGTAACGGAAGGAAAGGAAGGCAAGGCAAAGAAAGGCAAGGCAAGTGTAACGGAAGGAACGGCACAGCAAGGGGAAACAAGGCTAAGGCACGACAACGCACGGCTAGGCAGTGCTCGGCAAGGCAAGGAAAGAGTAACGGAAGGAAAGAAAGGCAAGGGAAAGCAAGGGAAGGCAAGGGTAACGGAAGGAACGGCACGGTAAGGGGAAACAAGGCTAAGGCACGACAACGCAGGACTAGGCAATGCACGGCAAGGCAAAGAAAGCGTAACGCAAGGCAAGGCACGGTCAGGCGAGGCAAGGCTAATGCACGACAACGCAAGGCTAGGCAATGCACGGCTAGGCAAGGAAAGAGTAACGGAAGGAGAGGAAGGCAAGGCAAAGCAAGGCAAGGCAAGTGTAACAAAAGGCAAGGCAAGGCAAGGGGAAACAAGGGTAAGGCACGGCAACGCACGGCTAGGCAATGCACGGCCAAGCAAGGAAAGGGTAACGCAAGGCAAGGCACGGTGAGGAAAGGCAAGGCTAATGCACGACAATGCAGGGCTAGGCAATGCACGGCAAGGCAAGG
The DNA here is from genome assembly GCF_037893015.1 of Macrotis lagotis. NCBI lineage: Eukaryota > Metazoa > Chordata > Mammalia > Peramelemorphia > Peramelidae > Macrotis > Macrotis lagotis. The sequence continues at coordinate 7,108 of NW_027422165.1, read as the reverse complement.
AAAGCATAACGCAAGGCAAGGCACGGTCAGGCGAGGCAAGGCTAATGCACGACAACGCAAGGCTTGGCAGTGCTCGGCAAAGCAAGGAAAGAGTAAGGGAAGGAAAGAAAGGCAAGGGAAAGCAAGGGAAGGCAAGGGTAACGGAAGGAACGGCACGGTAAGGGGAAACAAGGCTAAGGCACGACAACGCAGGATTAGGCAATGCACGGCAAGGCAAGGAAAGGGTAACGCAAGGCAAGGCATGGTCAGGCGAGGCAAGGCTAAGGCAGGACAACGCAAGGCAAGGCAATGCACGGAAATCAAGCAAAGAGTAACGGAAGGCAAGGAAGGCAAGGGAAGGCAAAGGTAAAGGAAGGAACGGCACGGTAAGCGGAAACAAGGCTAAGGCACGACAACTCAGGACTAGGCAATGCAAGGCAAGGCAAGGAAAGGGTAACGCAAGGCAAGGCACGGTCAGGCGAGGCAAGGCTAATGCACGACAACGCAAGGCTAGGCAATGCACGGCTAGGCAAGGAAAGAGTAATGGAAGGAAAGGAAGGCAAGGCAAAGAAAGGCAAGGCAAGTGTAACGGAAGGAACGGCACAGCAAGGGGAAACAAGGCTAAGGCACGACAACGCACGGCTAGGCAGTGCACGGCTAGGCAAGGAAAGAGTAACGAAAGGAAAGAAAGGTAAGGGAAAGCAAGGGAAGGCAAGGCTAACGGAAGGAACGGCACGGTACGGGGAAACAAGGCTAAGGCACGACAACGCAGGACTAGGCAATGCACGGCAAGGCAAAGAAAGGGTAACGCAAGGCAAGGCAGGGTCAGGCGACGCAAGGCTAAGGCACGACAATGCAAGGCTAGGCAATGCACGGAAGGTAAGTAAAGAGTAACGGAAGGCATGGAAGGCAAGGGAAAGCAAGGGTAGGCAAGGGCAACGGACGGAACGGCACGTTAAGGGGAAACAAGCCTAAGGCACGACAACGCAGGACTAGGCAATGCACGGCAAGGCAAGGAAAGGGTAACGCAAGGCAAGGCACGGTCAGGCGAGGCAACGCTAATCCACGAAAAAGCACGGCTAGGCAATGCACGGCAAGGCAAGGAAAGGGTAACGCAAGGCAAGGCACGGTCAGGTGAGGCAAGGCTAATGCACGACAACGCAAGGCTAGGCAATGCACGGCAAGGCAAGGAAAGGGTAACGCAAGGCAATGCACGGTCAGGCGAGGCAAGGCTAATGCACGACAACGCAAGGCTAGGCAGTGCTCGACAAGGCAAGGAAAGAGTAACGGAAGGAGAGGAAGGCAAGGCAAAGCAAGGCAAGGCAAGTGTAACAAAAGGCAAGGCACGGTAAGGGGAAACAAGGGTAAGGCACGGCAACGCACGGCTAGGCAATGCACGGCCAAGCAAGGAAAGGGTAACGCAAGGCAAGGCACGGTGAGGAAAGGCAAGGCTAATGCACGACAATGCAGGGCTAGGCAATGCACGGCAAGGCAAGGAAAGCATAACGCAAGGCAAGGCACGGTCAGGCGAGGCAAGGCTAATGCACGACAACGCAACGGTAGGCAGTGTTCGGCAAGGCAAGGAAAGAGTAACGGAAGGAAAGAAAGGAAAGGGAAAGCAAGGGAAGGCAAGGGTAACGGAAGCAACGGCACGGTAAGGGGAAACAAGGCTAAGGCACGACAACGCAGGACTAGGCAATGCACGGCAAGGCAAGGAAAGGGTAACGCAAGGCAAGGCACGGTCAGGCGAGGCAACGCTAATGCACGAAAAAGCACGGCTAGGCAATGCACGGCAAGGCAAGGAAAGGGTAACGCAAGGCAAGGCACGGTCAGGCGAGGCAAGGCTAATGCTCGACAACGCAAGGCTAGGCAATGCACGGCAAGGCAAGGAAAGGGTAACGCAAGGCAATGCACGGTCAGGCGAGGCAAGGCTAATGCACGACAAGGCAAGGCTAGGCAGTGCTCGGCAAGGCAAAGAGAGAGTAACGGAAGGAAAGAAAGGCAAGGGAAAGCAAGGGAAGGCAAGGGTAACGGAAGGAACGGCACGGTAAGGGGAAACAAGGCTAAGGCACGACAACGCAGGACTAGGCAATGCACGGCAAGGCAAAGAAAGGGTAACGCAAGGCAAGGCACGGTCAGGCGAGGCAAGGCTAATGCACGACAACGCAAGGCTAGGCAATGCACGGCTAGGCAAGGAAAGAGTAACGGAAGGAGAGGAAGGCAAGGCAAAGCAAGGCAAGGCAAGTGTAACAAAAGGCAAGGCACGGCAAGGGGAAACAAGGGTAAGGCACGGCAACGCACGGCTAGGCAATGCACGGCCAAGCAAGGAAAGGGTAACGCAAGGCAAGGCACGGTGAGGAAAGGCAAGGCTAATGCACGACAATGCAGGGCTAGGCAATGCACGGCAAGGCAAGGAAAGGGTAACGCAAGGCAAGGCACGGTCAGGCGAGGCAAGGCTAATGCACGACAACGCAAGGCTAGGCAGTGCTCGGCAAGGCAAGGAAAGAGTAACGGAAGGAAAGAAAGGCAAGGGAAAGCAAGGGAAGGCAAGGGTAACGGAAGGAACGGCACGGTAAGGGGAAACAAGGCTAAGGCACGACAACGCAGGACTAGGCAATGCACGGCAAGGCAAGGAAAGGGTAACGCAAGGCAAGGCACGGTCAGGCGAGGCAAGGCTAAGGCAGGACAACGCAAGGCTAGGCAATGCACGGAAGGCAAGCAAAGAGTAACGGAAGGCAAGGAAGGCAAGGGAAGGCAAAGGTAAAGGAAGGAACGGCACGGTAAGCGGAATCAAGGCTAAGGCACGACAACGCACGGCTAGGCAGTGCACGGCTAGGCAAGGAAAGGGAAGGAAAGGAAGGCAAGGCAAAGTAAGGCAAGGCACGTGTAACGGAAGAAACGGCACAGCAAGGGGAAAAAAGGCTAAGGCAAGACAACGCAGGGCTAGGCAATGCACGGCAAGGGAAGGAAAGTGTAACGCAAGACAAGGCACGGTCAGGCGAGGCAAGGCTAATGCACGACAACGCAAGGCTAGGCAATGCACGGCTAGGCAAGGAAAGTGTAACGGAAGGAAAGGAAGGCAAAGCAATGCAAGGCAAGGCAAGTGTAACAAAAGGCACGGCACGGCAAGGGGAAACAAGGGTAAGGCACGACAACGCAAGGCTAGGCAGTGCACGGCAAGGCAAGGAAAGGGTAACGCAAGGCAAGGTACGGTGAGGCAAGGGAAGGCTAATGCACGACAACGCAAGGCTAGGCAGTGCACAGCTAGGCAAGGAAAGAGTAACGGAAGGAAAGGAAGGCAAGGCAAAGAAAGGCAAGGCAAGTGTAACGGAAGGAACGGCACAGCAAGGGGAAACAAGGCTAAGGCACGACAACGCACGGCTAGGCAGTGCACGGCTAGGCAAGGAAAGAGTAACGGAAGGAAAGAAAGGCAAGGGAAAGCAAGGGAAGGCAAGGCTAACGGAAGGAACGGCACGGTACGGGGAAACAAGGCTAAGGCACGACAACGCAGGACTAGGCAATGCACGGCAAGGCAAAGAAAGGGTAACGCAAGGCAAGGCACGGTCAGGCGACGCAAGGCTAAGGCACGACAACGCAAGGCTAGGCAATGCACGGAAGGTAAGTAAAGAGTAACGGAAGGCAAGGAAGGCAAGGGAAAGCAAGGGTAGGCAAGGGCAACGGACGGAACGGCACGTTAAGGGGAAACAAGCCTAAGGCACGACAACGCAGGACTAGGCAATGCACGGCAAGGCAAGGAAAGGGTAACGCAAGGCAAGGCACGGTCAGGCGAGGCAACGCTAATGCACGAAAAAGCACGGCTAGGCAATGCACGGCAAGGCAAGGAAAGGGTAACGCAAGGCAAGGCACGGTCAGGCGAGGCAAGGCTAATGCACGACAACGCAAGGCTAGGCAATGCACGGCAAGGCAAGGAAAGAGTAACGCAAGGCAATGCACGGTCAGGCGAGGCAAGGCTAAGGCACGACAACGCAAGGCTAGGCAGTGCTCGGCAAGGCAAGGAAAGAGTAACGGAAGGAAAGAAAGGCAAGGGAAAGCAAGGGAAGTCAAGGGTAACGGAAGGAACGGCACGGTAAGGGGACACAAGGCTAAGGCACGACAACGCAGGACTAGGCAATGCACGGCAAGGCAAAGAAAGCGTAACGCAAGGCAAGGCACGGTCAGGCGAGGCAAGGCTAATGCACGACAACGCAAGGCTAGGCAATGCACGGCTAGGCAAGGAAAGAGTAACGGAAGGAGAGGAAGGCAAGGCAAAGCAAGGCAAGGCAAGTGTAACAAAAGGCAAGGCACGGCAAGGGGAAACAAGGGTAAGGCACGGCAACGCACGGCTAGGCAATGCACGGCCAAGCAAGGAAAGGGTAACGCAAGGCAAGGCACGGTGAGGAAAGGCAAGGCTAATGCACGACAATGCAGGGCTAGGCAATGCACGGCAAGGTAAGGAAAGCATAACGCAAGGCAAGGCACGGTCAGGCGAGGCAAGGCTAATGCACGACAACGCAAGGCTAGGCAGTGCTCGGCAAGGCAAGGAAAGAGTAACGGAAGGAAAGAAAGGCAAGGGAAAGCAAGGGAAGGCAAGGGTAACGGAAGGAACGGCACGGTAAGGGGAAACAAGGCTAAGGCACGACAACGCAGGATTAGGCAATGCACGGCAAGGCAAGGAAAGGGTAACGCAAGGCAAGGCACGGTGAGGCGAGGCAAGGCTAAGGCAGGACAACGCAAGGCTAGGCAATGCACGGAAGGCAAGCAAAGAGTAACGGAAGGCAAGGAAGGCAAGGGAAGGCAAAGGTAAAGGAAGGAACGGCACGGTAAGCGGAAACAAGGCTAAGGCACGACAACTCAGGACTAGGCAATGCAAGGCAAGGCAAGGAAAGGGTAACGCAAGGCAAGGCACGGTCAGGCGAGGCAAGGCTAATGCACGACAACGCAAGGCTAGGCAATGCACGGCTAGGCAAGGAAAGAGTAACGGAAGGAAAGGAAGGCAAGGCAAAGAAAGGCAAGGCAAGTGTAACGGAAGGAACGGCACAGCAAGGGGAAACAAGGCTAAGGCACGACAACGCACGGCTAGGCAGTGCACGGCTAGGCAGGGAAAGAATAACGGAAGGAAAGAAAGGCAAGGGAAAGCAAGGGAAGGCAAGGCTAACGGAAGGAACGGCACGGTACGGGGAAACAAGGCTAAGGCACGACAACGCAGGACTAGGCAATGCACGGCAAGGCAAAGAAAGGGTAACGCAAGGCAAGGCACGGTCAGGCGACGCAAGGCTAAGGCACGACAACGCAAGGCTAGGCAATGCACGGAAGGTAAGTTAAGAGTAACGGAAGGCAAGGAAGGCAAGGGAAAGCAAGGGTAGGCAAGAGCAACGGACGGAACGGCACGTTAAGGGGAAACAAGCCTAAGGCACGACAACGCAGGACTAGGCAATGCCCGGCAAGGCAAGGAAAGGGTAACGCAAGGCAATGCACGGTCAGGCGAGGCAAGGCTAATGCACGACAACGCAAGGCTAGGCAGTGCTCGGCAAGGCAAGGAAAGAGTAACGGAAGGAAAGAAAGGCAAGGGAAAGCAAGGGAAGGCAAGGGTAACGGAAGGAACGGCACGGTAAGGGGAAACAAGGCTAAGGCACGACAACGCAGGACTAGGCAATGCACGGCAAGGCAAAGAAAGGGTAACGCAAGGCAAGGCACGGTCAGGCGAGGCAAGGCTAATGCACGACAACGCAAGGCTAGGCAATGCACGGCTAGGCAAGGAAAGAGTAACGGAAGGAGTGGAAGGCAAGGCAAAGCAAGGCAAGGCAAGTGTAACAAAAGGCAAGGCACGGCAAGGGGAAAGAAGGGTAAGGCACGGCAACGCACGGCTAGGCAATGCACGGCCAAGCAAGGAAAGGGTAACGCAAGGCAAGGCACGGTCAGGCGAGCCAAGGCTAAGGCACGACAACGCAAGTCTAGGCAGTGCACGGCTAGGCAAGGAAAGAGTAACGGAAGGAAAGGAAGGCAAGGCAAAGTAAGGCAAGGCAAGTGTAACGGAAGAAACGGCACAGCAAGGGGAAACAAGGCTAAGGCAAGACAACGCATGGCTAGGCAATGCACGGCAAGGGAAGTAAAGGGTAACGCAAGGCAAGGCACGGTCATGCGAGGCAAGGCTAATGCACGACAACGCAAGGCTAGGCAATGCACGGCTAGGCAAGGAAAGAGTAACGGAAGGAAAGGAAGGCAAAGCAAAGCAAGGCAAGGCAAGTGCAACAAAAGGCACGGCACGGCAAGGGGAAACAAGGGTAAGGCACGACAACGCAAGGCTAGGCAGTGCACGGCAAGGCAAGGAAAGGGTAACGCAAGGCAAGGTACGGTGAGGCAAGGGAAGGCTAATGCACGACAACGCAAGGCTAGGCAGTGCACAGCTAGGCAAGGAAAGAGTAACGGAAGGAAAGGAAGGCAAGGCAAAGAAAGGCAAGGCAAGTGTAACGGAAGGAACGGCACAGCAAGGGGAAACAAGGCTAAGGCACGACAACGCACGGCTAGGCAGTGCACGGCTAGGCAAGGAAAGAGTAACGGAAGGAAAGAAAGGCAAGGGAAAGCAAGGGAAGGCAAGGCTAACGGAAGGAACGGCACGGTACGGGGAAACAAGGCTAAGGCACGACAACGCAGGACTAGGCAATGCACGGCAAGGCAAAGAAAGGGTAACGCAAGGCAAGGCACGGTCAGGCGACGCAAGGCTAAGGCACGACAACGCAAGGCTAGGCAATGCACGGAAGGTAAGTAAAGAGTAACGGAAGGCAAGGAAGGCAAGGGAAAGCAAGGGTAGGCAAGGGCAACGGACGGAACGGCACGTTAAGGGGAAACAAGCCTAAGGCACGACAACGCAGGACTAGGCAATGCACGGCAAGGCAAGGAAAGGGTAACGCAAGGCAAGGCACGGTCAGGCGAGGCAACGCTAATGCACGAAAAAGCACGGCTAGGCAATGCACGGCAAGGCAAGGAAAGGGTAACGCAAGGCAAGGCACGGTCAGGCGAGGCAAGGCTAATGCACGACAACGCAAGGCTAGGCAATGCACGGCAAGGCAAGGAAAGAGTAACGCAAGGCAATGCACGGTCAGGCGAGGCAAGGCTAAGGCACGACAACGCA